>NC_057810.1:508813989-508821899 GCF_018294505.1 Triticum aestivum | reverse complement strand
GATGGCACCTACGCAATATTTTTTCTCCTCGATGGCATGTGAATGGCACATGAGTAGTGCACGTACTCAACGACGGAGCACGGGATGGTAGCAATGACATGGTCAGCCCTTTTTTGGAGAGAGTCCGTACTACTAGTAAATAACTTTGATGTGTCCCGTTAACACGCAGAACGACGAGAAGCTTGATTACGCCTTCTCCCTCGCCAACGCGTGCGCGGTGGCTCACAGCACGAGGAGAAACTTTTGCTTACAAGTGGTGGACGTGTAGCAGTTCATTTGGTGTCAGATTGCCAGAAGCACTATTGTAGAACCATCGACTTCCGGAAGAGGCGAAGAGCCAAGTGCAAGGTCACCTACTAACCTTAGGCTAGGCATAGTGGGAGTAACATAAGTAGAGGTACCTCCTTTTTTTTATTCTAGAAACAACCACACGCGAATATCAAGGTGCTGGTTACGTAGAACAAATTTCCTGCAGTCCGTGCTCAGCACTCCTCTATCTCTCTTCTCAGCCAGTCAGCGGACGCGCGGAGCCCATCGTCTGTTTGCTCACATGCGGCCACACATGTCAGTGAAAACGCAAGAGGACCCACTGAACCTGCACATCTTTCACCTCGACGTGCTGGTGATGAAAAACAAATCCAAGAAATATCTTCGGTGGCCGCTTTTGGAGTTACTCAAGAGTAGTAAGATTCTATTTACAGTTTAACCCAAGATGCACATCTCGTGGCTTCAACTTATCAACTACCACTCTATTTTCTTTCATGACACGACCTGGATGCTGGATGTCCCACGTGTCGGCAAAAGGAGGAAGAACCCGACCAAATCTTCGGTTGTGCTCTCGGATTAGACTAGTTGTGCTAACTTAAATTTTTTATTGTGTACTCCCTCCGTTCCAAAATACTTGACTTCCATTTGTCCAAAAATGGATGTGCCTATATACTAAAACATGTCTAGATACATATATATTTTGACAAATACTACCTCCGTCCGGGTTTATTGGTCCCCATTATATTTAGTGCCAAATTTTGACCATAGATTAAACTAACAAAATGTTTACGCATGTCACCAAACATTATATTTTTGAAAACTATGTTCAAATACGAATCCAATGAGATAATTTTTCTTGACATGCATTAACATTTTGTTAGTTAAATCTTTAGTCAAAATTTGACACAAACTACAAAGGGGACCTATAAACCAGGACGGAGGTAGTAGAACGGAGGGAGTAGAATGGATGCAAGTTTTTGTATTGGGAAGAAGAGTACATCCATATATTGATAGAGCATTGGAGTTGGCTTACAAGTGGGACCGCAGTTGAGGAAACCGACTATCGACAAACCCCCACCTCGCCCGCCGCACGATGGCTGAGTTAGAGAAACGATGAGGTTGAAGAGATTGCTCTAGCACGGACTCCAAGAAATATGGTGTCAGATGGAAGTCGTGCTGGTGGCGTGTGCCGTACTCCTGGACGTGAATGCTTGTTCTGGCCCATGCCACTCTACTACTCCTACTACTTACTATATAGTACTACTAGTATCGAGGATTAGAGGTGCTGGTTACGTAGTACAATATGGCTACAGTAAAAACACCTGCACGACACGCGAAGCATGTGAAGCTAGTACAAATAGTGTACTACTATTGTTGATGATTGGCCTCATTCGATAACCTATTGCAATGCACGTTTCATCGGAATTAGTTGCCAGGCGCCAACGAGTATATGGACGCTCCTCGTCCTCATGCTCGTGATCATCACCATCGTCATCTCCCCCTTGGTTATAAAATTTTTCAAGTATAGGTGGTGGAATTTTCACAGGACCTTGGAAACACAAGAAGAAGGTTAATTAGTAAAGGGAACTTGCTAACCCGCATGCATGTGGATGAAACAATTATAATTACGATGGAAGACAAATGTACTGAAATCATAACGATTCCATGCAAAAACAGTGCCACGAGTGGTGGCAGCAAACACAAGGCCCTCGTATTCAATTGCATCACAATACTCATCCGTGTACAGAAACTGATTTTTGAGCAATGTCCATCGAGTCAAACCAGCAATGAGGGCAACAAGCTTGTCGAAGATAGCAACAACTTCATAGTTGTTGTAATTCCAAGAGCGGGTGGGAACTCGAGAAATTGCTATCTTCCGTAGAAGACAGTCACCATGATTGTATTTGAACGTGCGTACTATACCGGTGTGCTCAACCTCTGGGTAGTCTGCTGAGATTTTTGGAAGTGGAACCCGGTCATGAGTGTACACATTCACAAGTTCCCACTCGCAGTTGGACCCAATGTAAACAACCCAATCTCCATTTGCGCCTGCCCAGGCCTTGCCCTCAAGCGATGGCATCTTAACATCATACGTATCATTATCAAGCGGCATCAACTTGCACAGGGCGAGGCCTCCATCGTGACGGCGCTGGTCATCAGGGTCACGGCGAAGAAGATAGGGGAGATCAAACCGTTCCTTGACTCTTGGGTTCCTTGTAATGATGTTATTAGTTGAGTCAAGAATGGGCTTGAACGAACCTGCCATGCTAGCCGAGGTGATGATGTCGCACCGACCAATGAGTTCCTCCACCACGTCATCTTTCAGACCGGGGCAAGAATAACGAGGTCGTTTTCATCCTATTCCCTCCATGGAGAAGACGATCGAACAATGGCAGAAGAAAGCGTGAAGGGCTGAAGGAAAATGGAGGAGGGAGAGGAAGAGCATGCGACAGCAGTTCCAAATCGAGAGGGAAAGGCGAAGCGTCGATGGACGGTTGCCAGTTTGCCACGGTTCACGAAGGGGCACCCCGGCCTACACGTCGGTTCGTAAATACTCCTACTACTCGCCGTCGTCTCACTGATATGTTGGAACGAGACCACATGTAAACGAAACATGGTGTGTAATTTCTCGTGCAAAATGCGATCTGGCCGCATTGTCCCGAAGTGCCGCATTAGTTTTTTTTGAAAGTTTGCCGCATTAGTTATCGACCTTTATTTTTTTAACATGCAATCTGAATGGATAGCTCCTGTGGTCATCACACGTGAGCGGATATAGTGATGGTTGATTCGCCCGAGCAACTTTACTGTGGGAATATGGGAGTACCAGTGGATTCAAGGAACAGAGAAATGATGGTTGCTTCATCCGAGCAACTTACTGTGGCGAAGGTGGGGCTCTGTGATTTGACTGCTCACTAGTCATTACTACTGCGGTGCAACGACCGGGGTGAATCTTTCCCTGAAGTTGTGTTGTGCACTCAATATTGCTGCATGGCAGGTGGAGCCGGATGAAGGATGTCCAACATGTCGGCGAAACGAAGTTGAATTGTTTCTGACATTGCTATCAATCCTTCAGGATTTGTTTATATGTACGCATAATTTTGATGAAATTGTACTGTGATGCTATGAAGGTTTCAACTCTGGTTCCCGCAGGAAAAAAAGGTTTCAACTTAGGATTCATGTGTCTTGCCTCGAGATTATCTCGTTACAACATTCCATCAAATACAAATGAAACTACCATGGCTAATGCATCTCAATGGTTCGCAGATCAGCGCCAATATTCACATCACAACTGAAGACAAAGTTGTGAGAAGGTGTACAAATAAATAAATAAAATATAATTGATCGATGCTGTTCGTAGGCATGGCTCCATTTCCTTGGCACAATGTTCATTGCTTGGCAGCTAGTTTCACCCAGCTCTGTAGCCAAAAAAGAGGTGTATGAAGGACACCACAATCCGATCATTTTGTGCAGCTCCACTAAAATCGGGCAGACCATCCCTGTTTGCAATGATATCCAGTCAGTGTGATTACAATAATAGTGGAACTAGATGATGAAACATAACACACATAAATAGAAGCCGATCACCTCTACGATCTCTCTTTAGGACTAACTTCTTGTCGGATAAGATTAGGCACGGAGTTGGATGAGGAGGATAGCAAAACCAATCTCCCTTTCCGCAGTCCCACAGAAATGTAAAAACGCTGCCCGTGTGACATTTTGGCGGAACTGCACAAAACGCTCTTCAGGAAAGTGATTTGTGCAGTTCACCAAAAGGTCGCAATAGCAACGAGGTGAAAATGGATAGCCCTGTTTGCAGAAGGAGGTCGAAAGGAAACAATTACTTCCCAATAACACGAGTTGAAGACACATACACCAACAAAAAAGAAGCATGTTCCATGTAAAAAGGGAAAGATAGCACATGGTGGTTTATCAAAAATGGTTTGAGGACGAGATTGCAAGATGGAAAGTACGCCGGCCGAGATACGATTTAAGCAAACAACTAAAGAAGATCCACATGCAGCAACGTGGGAAGATGTGCAGTGGAGCAAGGATGGAGGAAGCTGTACATGAGGGTTGTCGGGATGTTACTAGGAGGGCGCCGGCGGCCGGGATCTGCCCATATTGTGACAGCGAGCAAGTGGCGAAGGCCCTACCGCGCTGGAGCTTGGTCAGAGAGAACGGCGGGTACCGCAGATCGGGACGAGCTGCCTCAACGCCGTCGAACAGAGAGACAATGCACATCCTCCCTTTCCGCCGGCGGACGGGATGCGGCCGGATCACTGACCAACACTGAGAGAGAGAGAGAGGCCACAACGGCCTTGTGTGAGATTGTGTTACGAGACTCACGAGAGACAAACCCATTTTCCATTTCCCCATGGCAGTCGTTTTATATTCTAGGTGTGGTACTCGACCCTCCTTCGAGTAAACAACCGCTACACGCGTCAAATTATCATGTGGGCTGCCTTTTCGTACAGAAACGAACTCCACCGTGTACCCGCGTGGGTGTGGCCGGGAACGAGACGTGAGTACGTGCGTCCTGCGTGCACTTCTTCTTTAGGTGCAGGTACGTACGTGGGTGGGTGTGAGAGAGATGGTTTGTGCGAAACAAAGGCAATGTGTTGATGATATCTCAATCAGAAAAACGTAACATATGCAATGTGTGTGAAACGGAGTCATGGACGTGAGATATCGATAGAATTGAAAACAGGGATGAAGTGTGTGGCTGCGTGATTGATAAAGAGTGCCATCGAATTTTTGTTTGCCCACGTCAAAGATACAGGGCGGCTGGCCTACTAGAATTTGAGAGGGCAGAGGTGCAGTTCTTCTCCGTGGCATGGATACCTACCTACAATGTTCGACTATCGGTGTGTGTGGGGGGGGGAGTAGAGACCGGTCGACTAGTATATGTCTGGGGAAGGAGAGAGACCTAGCTATGTATTGAGGGAGATTGATCGACAACAATGGATATGTGTAGTAGAGGAATAGGGTTGGGAAAAAGAGAAAGGTAGAGCGTCGGAGGGTTGGTGGTGGAGTGGCGTTTCACAAATGGTGGGAGAGGCCTGCTAGACAAACGGAGGGTATGAGTGCAATATCAATAAGAGAGGGCGGGGGATGTCTGTCTGTCTATGCACGTGCGTGTGAGAGACGGGTCGGGAGGTATTCAAGGATGATGAGGGGAGAAGATATGGTTGTGGTAAGCATGCGTAACTACATAGGAAGATCAACCGTCGTGTGTCCGAGAAAAGGAGAGACATAACTAGCGAGGTAAGTGTATCGGTGCTTGGTGAAAACGAATTATAGTCGACCTGGCTATATGTAGGGAGATCAGTTCATATACACGCCTGCATGTGTTAGAAGCAAATAAGGTCCGGAGAGGCAGACAGGGGGAGAGAGTGTGGCTAGGAGGTGGTGCGAGAGGCCTACCATGTTGAGGGGGGAGGAGTGTGCGAGCATGTGACTAATGAAAAGAGGGGCGGGAGTGTGCACCAGCGTGGAATCGTATTGGACATATGGGGGCATGGACGGTGAGAAGAGAAGAGGGGAAGTATATATGTGTTTGTTGTAGGCACGCTTGGCTAGAGAGGTATATCGACCGGTGTGTGCCAGAAAGAAGGAGCAGGGGGCCTACACACACCGCTGGTGGACGATCTAAAGAGAAATAATGAACGTGCGCGATGGAGGGGACGCTAAGGGTGTGTGAGGGGGGCAGGCGTGTGCATGCACGATAGAAAGTTAGCGCTAGCTAGCTACAAATAGAAGAGGATCGTGAAGGTGTAAAAGACGAACAAAGATCATAATTCATTATAAAAAGGTGGATACGGATACTTGAAGAAGATATCATAATGTACAACATTGATTATAATTTGGGCTAATGTGTGGCTTTTGCAACTCAGGTCTAAATACTTGTCATAATGTAGGGGGCGGGGCACTATACTTTGTGTGATAAACACGGTGTATGTATGGAACATGGTTTAGATTATGAATATATAGTTAGTACATCAAATGTACTATTATTTGGAATCAACATCAAGTGTATTCAAACAATAGAATTCGAGTTCATGTAGTACACATAGTTCATATCTATCTCTATAGTAATCATGTGGTGTGTTATTAAGGTAATACACGAATGATGGTTGAAGTTGGCAACAATCATGATTGTAGATTCTTATTGAAATAGAGAAACAAATTCAAATTTAGTTCGAATTGCAGCGGTAGTATAGACATTTGGAATGCACTAAAATGTTGGTATGAGTAGGTTACATGCATTATACAACAAAGAGAAAAAAATTTAATCGGACATAACATGGATTCATACTCCCTCCTTCCATCTATATAGGGCATAATGTGATTTTTAAGACCGCCTTTGACTATTGACAAGATTAATAGTACATGACATGCACAATGTGAAAATTATATCATTGAAAGAACCTTTCACAGACGAAGTTAACTGTGTGCTTTGTGTAAGTTGCATGTCATATATCATTGCTCTAATATTTGGTCAAAGGTAGCATTGAAAAACGCATTAGGCCCTATATAGATGGAAGGAGGGAGTAGCTTTGAATAGCATTTGTATAGTAAAACGGGGCAAGACTCTCTCTTTGTGTGGTGTGAATAGTTTTATTTTTTTCGTTTTCTTTTTGGTTGAGGGAAGTGCGAATTGATTTGGTACGTACAAGTACAATATTACTACACATTAGGCTTGTCCCTAAAATTCAACCCGCGTCTTGTTATATCCCGAAAACTCAGATATCGTGCTCCCAAAACTGGCGCCTTCACAACCCGCGCCTTGCTATCCCGAAATTACAACACACGTGAAAACTCCCTCCAGCTGCCAAATCCCGACATGTGAAATCCCCCTTCTAACCCTGAGCCGAAAGGGTCGCTAGTTCAAATCGGTGGAGGGTACTTTTGTAACACACCCTACATTTTGGACAAGCGCGTCCCTAAGTCATGCTTCACCCCTCCCATCGTCCCCTTTTCGCCATTCGAAATCCCAGGCCGCCATAACCTCTCCGCTCCAGCCGCGAAACCCCACCCTCCTCCGTCCGCCACGTCACCGCTGCCCACCCGGAGTCTCTTCCCCGACGACGTCGTCCACCTCCCCGGATGAGGATCCGTCGTCCATCTCGTCGTCCCGCCGGTTTAGCCGCCCCGTCCTCCACCTCCAAGGAGCTGCTCCGATGATCGCCTCGTCTATCGCAGCCGCTCCATCCCCACAACACCGCCTTAACCTGCTCCACCAGAACCACAGCATCCTCACCGACTCCTCGGACGAAGCCGAGGCCTACTCGGCGCCACCAAAGAGGTTGTACACTCATCGCATCGCACCTTCTCCTTAACTCGACCTCCCGGCACCGACGGTGCTCCATCCCGCACCGCCATGGAGCGGCTACCTTGAAGCCAGCGCCGCAGGCGACATCTCCACGGCGGCTCTCCCCCAGTGCGAGGCCCCTTCGGCGGCGGCGTCCATACCAACTGGATCTGCTGCTGCTGCTCCGACTCTCGCTTGCTCGCTCGCGCTGCTGCTCCGGCTCTCGCTCGATTGCTCGCTCGCCCAGCTGCTGCTGCTGCTCCCCCCTCGCTCGTGCTGCTGCTCTGCTCCAATTAAGCCACACTTTAGTCGACTGAATCGACTTTTGGGT
>NC_057810.1:508764108-508813611 GCF_018294505.1 Triticum aestivum | reverse complement strand
CGCAGCGGGGATGGGGGCTCGCCGGAGAGGTACCCCACTATCTATCTTAGGGTTCAGGGTGGGGGGGGGGCCTAGAGGGCTGGCCGGGGCGGCGGTGGCGAGTTATTTCGGGGCGGCGAGGCGGCGCTGGGGCCGGCGGTTCGGCCGGTGGTGGCAGGCGGCTCAGGGGTGTGCAGGTTGAAGATGAACTGCATGCCCTCCCTAAACTACATGTCAAGTGTCTCTCTGCTACCATTGCGTTTAGTTTCGACAGTAGCATTCAGATTCCACAGTTAATTTCAGTTTCGATAGTTAAGTTCAGAGTCAACAGTTTTTATCTCATCTGTTGTAGTCAGGTGGTTTTTGGTGATGTTAATTTTACATCCATTTTTCATCATCTATTGGAGATGCTATTAGAATCCCAGTTGAGATTGACGATGTCTGTCTTGTGCTGCTTCAGCCTTGACGTCTTACGGCTCACCGGAGCTGCTCCAACGACAGAACGATCCATCAGAATAGAGCAGTGCCCTGGACGCCGTCTACAGATTCCTCAGATCTTCCTCCACACCTCCGACAGCCACCTCTGCCTCAACTGCTTCAGCGACCAACCCAATGATGTTGAGGTCGACACGGCTACGACAAAGAGGTTGTACACTTGTTGCGTCACTTATTACTATACATTCACGTCATTCCATTAGGGCTATTTTGGTTCAATGGAAAAACATAACAATAGGGAATTTTCCAATGGCACTCTACTATTCAATTATTCATGCATTTTGTTGAAAGGAATGAAGCAAAACATCCACCAGGACCTACTTTTCAAAATACTATGCATGAAAACAAGACCAAGTGCATTAGTGCCAGAATAACATTCTAAATGTACACGCTTTCATATGGTTTCTCTTTATTTTGGCCATGTTTCTTTGCATTCCTCTGCTCTTCCAATTCCTGTAAACCAAACACCCAAGTTGATAGAAATCCTATGTTTACAAATGCTCCGTTTACCATGTGCATTTTCCTATCCTATTCCGGTGTTTTTCCTATCCCTGCGTTTTAAGAATCATGCAAGCCAAATGAGCCCTTACAGAATTACTTCAGTTACAGGTACATGTCAAAGGGAACTTTGTGTGGTTTGTCCTGCTCCTGCCGCGACGTCGTCCACCTCACCTGAGCTGCTCCATCGACAGAAGCATCCACCAAACCAGACATCATGACTCCTGACCGTCTTTCGCCGCCTCAGATCTCCTTCCCTACCGCCGGCACGCACCCCAACGGCATCACCATCATCGACTCAGCAGATGAACCTGAGGAGTATACATGTCCACAAGAGAGGTCGCACTCTTTTGTTTCTGCTTATGTTATGCATTGCTTAAACTTACCTGCTACTTTATCGTCCTGTTCAGCTCTTGGACTCCCAACTCAGGTCCAAATTCATGTTCAAACTTGAGTTCTAAATTAGTTGTGGGGCACATATCCAGGCAACAATGAATAGTATGTCTGTCTAATATCTGGTTCACCTAGGGTATGCCTATGTTGTTCATCTTGGGTGGGAAACAAATAGTAAAGCAATCATCATCTGTCTTTTTATTAATTTAAAGCAATCATCAGCCTGCTATCATTATTTTTGGATCCATCCACTGGTTGTTACCATCACTCTAAATTTCTGCATGCTCTCCTTACATAATCTCACCATATTTTTTCGTATGCATGTTAGATATTGTACACAGTCATGCTGAACATGTAGAGAAAAAGGGAAGAGTTTTGCATGGCAATACAATTTCATGCAGACATCGCTCCATGGTGGGTTCAATGGCAAACCCTCCCCACCCCTCTCCAGATTGTAATCCAAAGGAAGATATCTGTTCTAAGGCGGATTCAGACGCCGCTGACCACTCCTATTTACCCCCCAAGGTGTTTGCTCTACCTTGGCATGATGATGTTAGTCATATCATGCATATGTTACCTTGCAGTGCCTACTTTTGACATCATATATGTCATCTGCTTAGTTTAGACATGTTCTGTAATGCCACCTGTTTAGTTTCTATATCATATATGGGAATTATGAAGTCTCATGTCTTTTAGCCAGCCATAATATATGTGAAATGTGCAATGCCATCCTGTTTAACCAGGCATCATATATTTGAATGATATCTTGCCCATCCTTTTCTTCATTACATTTCCATTTGTCGACAATGTTTGTACATTAAACTACTCTTCCTGTGAATCAGCCATTTGGGTGGGAGATGGAAAAATCTGGAGTGAAAACAAGGCCTTCAGAGCAGACAGTGCTACCTGTCAAAGCAGATCCCGTGTTGGGTCCCGATAGCTCCTTGGAGATGGATTCAGAGACAGATGACCAGTCCTATTCCCCTACTGAGGTGTATGCTCTAACTTGGCACGGTTATACTGCTCATATCATGCATACGGTGTCTTGCATTGCATAGTTTAGACATCATATACACAATATTCAACACCATGTTCTTAGTTCAGACATCATATCGAATGCCCTCTGTTTAGCATATAAATCACATATGTGAATTAAATGATGCGATCCTGATTACTTAGATAACATGTAGGTGAATTATGTCATGCGATCCTGTTTTGTTATTCATCATATCTTTGAATTATGTTATGCTATGCTATCCAGTTTAGATAGACATCATATATGTCAAATTATGTCATGCTATCCGTTTTAGTTAAACAATATACATGTCAACTATTTCATGCCCTGTTTTTTCCACACTATCTATTGCATCTATCTCTCATACAATATCTGTACATTCAACTATGTTTCCTGTTTATCAGCCATTTGGATTGGAGCGGGTGATGCCAGTATCTAGCGGAATAAAAACACAGTCTTCAAATAAAACAGTGCTACCTATTGGTGGAGATAGCACCCCGGTTGTACATGCACAAGAACCAGCCCTACAACACATAACCCAAACTCTCGCATATTGTACCCCTACTGCGATGGACAAAGAACCAGCTTCACCCAATCTAACCCCAACCCCAGCCGATGGTAACCTAGTTCCTGTTGATACAACACCATCTCCACCACAGAGCTCCCAAACAAGAGCAGTTAGTAAGGCAGCTCCAGTGCCCAAAGGGCCAGTACTATCACGGAGAACCCCAGCTCCACCAGTTAGTACGCCTATTCGCGTGGAGGAAGCACAACCAGTCAGTCGTAGTTTAGCATCTATCACATTTGATGTTGTTAAATCGTATGTGCGTATCTTCCCATCTTGGAAATATTATACTGAAGATGAAGGAAAATGCCAGTTGCAGGTGTTTGTCCAGGAGTTATGTGTAAGTAATGTTATTCATGGCAATTACTTTGCTTTGTCCCATACATCCTACCTCCATGATGGTTATAAGACAGCAAATTTTCCCATTTTTCTCTATAGAGAAGGACCGATTTGGAAACTCAGGATGAGGTAACCTGTGCTAATACCTCTGCTATCTTCAAGAATGCTTGGTGGCAGTATCGGAATTACCTGAAGAAAATGTACTTCACCGGCAAATAAACTCATCAAATTACCTTACGTTCTCCTGATACACATTTACTGGACAATGACTGGGAATGCCTTGTTCTGTACTGGTCCCGAACCAAGAATGTGGTAAGGTCTATGAGCTCATTTTCTATTTTTAAGTATAATATTCTTGCGTCTTACTGTACTCTGTTCATGTAGAACAAGTGCCTAAACCTGAAGAACAACTGTTCTAATTTAAGATTCCATTGCTATCATAGTTCAAAAAAGCGCTAGGCGTTAATTGTGCGTTTTTGCCACCGCCTTGCACTTTACTGAGCAAAGCGCATGCTTATGCGTAGTTATGCACATATTAAGCATAGTTATGCGCAATGCATTTTGCCAACGCCTAGAGCCTAGGCGCGCTTAAGCGCTCGCTTAGGCGCGCCTTTTTAACTATGATTGCTTTGCTTTTGTATCATTGTATTTACTCATACAAACTTATTTTTAAATTGAAGGATCCAATCGAAACTCCAATGGCATGGCAGGTATGTTCATGCATGTTTCTTTAACAGGTTTGCTCTTATCAATAGCTCTTTTGATTTCAATTTCAATTGTGTATACAGTTGACTTTCATATCATGCACATTACTAGCATCACAACAGAGCCAATAGTGTTGTTATACATGTAGACCCGTGGTACCCATCTGAAATCTTGTTGTGCCATGTAGTTTCCCATGCTTTGTATTCTTTCACTGCTGCTTTGTCTTGAACTGATATGATTTGAACCGTGTCTCTATTTTGATTTGGCAAGACAACGCAGTGACCATAGGACATAGATATATGTTTGTTTGATGCTTTTATTATGTACTAGTACTTGGCAATAGAAGACTTGATAGTTTAATCCTGTCCACCTTACTAATGAACTGGTTCACCGAAATGAGTTTCATATACTAGTACATGCTAAACTTGTTATGTGTCTGCTTGTTTCTTCTTTTAGAATGCTGACAGAATATTGGGGAAGAGTGCCTTATTAAGCAATGGTAAAGGAAGTAATGCAGATAAGGTTCAGGATAGTGACACATCCTTGTTGGTCTCCAACAAAGCTGATAAAACAGCTAAGGAAGACTATCTTGAAGATAGCGAGACAACCCCAAAGTCCTGTCTTGGTTTAGTGTTCGAGTTACTGGCCACTACCGCTTGCACAAGCTATTCAAACTCACTGTCTGAATCAGTTCGGTTTCTCGAGTCTCAACTACAAGCTGAAAGACATCGATCAGCTGTGCTGCGACAAGAAGCGGAAGGACTGCGGAAGTCCCTGGAGCATTCAGATGCATACTTTCTGGTGCAACAGCAAGCGTTGGAGGATTTTAGCGCCAAACAGGACAAAGATAATCAGCTTGCTAAGCTTATTGACAACATGGTGGATACCCAGGATAACGTTTCTTGAGCTCTTCTGAAGTTGTTTCAGTTATGCTCTTGTTTTGCTCCCGCGTTTATTTGCACTGGTGGCCAATTTTGACGACCAAGTGTATGTAATATGCTGCTTTGTTCCATATATTTGCACTTGTGGCGAACTTTGATGCCCAGTGGATGTAATATGTGTAATAGCGGTAATAGGCTAGCCTTAATTGCTTGCTTATTTATTTCCTTATTGTCTTGTTTAGTTGTTTGCTTATAGTCACTGCAGTTCTTTTTTTGTGTTTTTCTAGTGGCCACAATAGCCTATTTTTGGTAACTAGGCCAAAATAATCATGGCAACACACGGACTGTTGTAACCATGGGCCTCCTGCAGGCCGTATGATCCATGGGCCTTCGTTCGGCCGTAGGACCATTGGCCTTCTATACGGGCCGTAGGATCCATCGGCCTTCTATACGGGCCTTAGGGATCAATGGGCCTTCTACCGGCCATAGGGTCCATGGGCCTTCTATCCATGGGCCTCATATGGGTCGTAGGATCCATGGGCCTTCTACGGGGCGTATCATCATTTCGCCAATCATGGGTCGTACTATTCGTGGACCATAACGGGCCGTTAATAGGCCGTATTTGATAACTCTATGAAAACAGCCCAACGGTTTTTTTTGACATGAAAACGGCCCAACGTATTAACGGTCCGCAAACAGGCCGACTGTAACGACGGGCTGAATTTGGCCCACAAGCAGAAAATGACAGTAACGGGCCGTATGTAACCGAATGCTGCAAATGAGCCCAAGAATCAATGGGCCCTGAGAAGGCTGAAAGATAACTTGGGCTGGAAACGGCCCAATGGAATAACGGGCTGTTAATGGGTATAAAGTGATACACTGTTCATTATGGGCCAGTTTCACCATGGGCCGTTAATGGGCCAAGAGTTACAAAGGTCCTCATATGGGCCGAAAGAAGTCATGGGCCACACACGGGCCAGAAATTAAAACGGACTGAATCATATTGGACGGCCCAGATGACGCTACTGGGCCTAATTCGGATAGGGCGTAACGGGCCCTGGGTTAGCGGGCTGTAAATGGGCTATATGCGAACAGGCCGTTAACAGGCTTTCCGTGGGCCGGCCCGCACCTTTTGACCAAGTCAAATGGGCCGGCCTTTTCACAGGAATGGGCCTTTGTTGGGCCGTGCCACGTGTCACCGTATCATAGGCGCCTTCGATCCAATGAGCGGATGACATCTGCCCCAACGGTGAGCCGACACGTGTTTCCTCCAGCCAATGATGATTTTACATGTGGAAAATCCCCATTGGTCGGGGCTGTTAACGGGTTATCGGATCCAAAACCCGACCCGATAGCTTAACGGCGTTCCGTTACGGTGGATGCCACGTGTCGGTTACCCTTGACGAAAGCAGTTCTGTGACGCGCGATTTATCGTCATGGAAGTGGACACTTCCGTGATGATAATTTTGGTAATGTCATGGAACACTTCTACGACAGCACAGGTATGACTATCTTGATTCTGCCATAAATTTGTCATGGATGTACATGCATGACAAAAAACGCGACCTACTGTGACAAACACGTATCATCACGGAAGTGTATTTTTTATAGTGTCCTCTTCCTTCGTTGAGCTTGGTGAAGCTCTGGCGGAGAACCACGAGCTCCACCTTCACGCTATCGTGTTGCCGGAGTTCTCCCTCAACTTCTCCTCTCCCCTTGCTGGATCAAGAAGGAGGAGACGTCCCCGGGCTATACATGTGTTGAACGCGGAGGCTCCGTCTGTTCGGTGCTTGGATCGGATCTTCCGCGATTTAAATCGCCGCGAGTACGACTCCATCAATCGCTTTCTTGTAACGCTTCCACTTAGCAATTTTCAAGGGTATGAAGATGCACTCTTTCTCTATCGTTGCTAGCATCTCCTAGATTGATCTTGGTGACACGTAGGATTTTATTTTCATTATTACTATGTTCCCCAACAGTGGCATCATGAGCTAGGTCTATGCGTAGATTCTATGCACAAGTAGAACACAAGTAGTTGTGGGCGATGATTTGGTCAATTTCCTTACCATTACTAGTCCTATCTTGATTCGGCGGCATTGTGGTATGAAGCGGCCTGGACCGACCTTACAAGTATGCTTACGTGAGACAGGTTCACCGACTGACATGCACTTGTTGCATAAGGTGGCTAGCGGGTGTTTATCTCTCCCACTTTAGTCGGATCGAATTCTATGAAGAGGGTCCTTATGAAGGGTAAATAGCAATTGGCATATGATACGTCTCCAACGTATCTGTAATTTTTGATTGTTTCATGCTATTATATTACCCGTTTTAGATGTTTTTATGGGCTTTACTTTACACTTTTATATCATTTTTGGGACTAACCTACTAACCAGAGGCCCAGCCCGAATTGCTTTTTTTTGCCTATTTTAGTGTTTCGAAGAAAAGGAATATCAAACGGAGTCCAAACGGGATGAAACCTTTGGGAGCGATCTTTTTGGAACAAATGCAAACCAGGAGACTTGGAGTGGACGTCAAGCAACAAACAAGGCAGCCACGAGGGTGCCCAGCACGCCTCCTGGGGGTGGGCGCGCTCCCCACCCTCGTGGGCCCCTCAAGCGTCAACCGACCTACTTCTTCCTCCTATGTATACCCCTGTACCCTGAAACCATCGGGGAGCACCACGAAAACCTAATTCCACCGCCGCAACCTTCTGTATCCGCGAGATCCCATCTTGGAGCCTTCGCCGGCGCTCCGCCGGAGGGGGAATCGACCATGGAGGGCCTCTACATCATCTCCAAGGCCTCTCCGATGAGTTTTGAGTAGTTTACCACAGACCTTCGGGTCCATAGTTATTAGCTAGATGGCTTCTTCTCTCTCTTTGAATCTCAATACCAAGTTCTCCTCGATCTTCTTGGAGATCTATTCGATGTAACTCTTTTTGCGGTGTGTTTGTCGAGATCCGACGAATTGTGGGTTTATGATCAAGTTTATCTATGAGAAATAGTTGAATCTTCTCTGAATTCTTTTATGTGTGATTGGTTATCTTTGCAAGTCTCTTCGAATTATCAGTTTGGTTTGGCCTACTAGATTGATCTTTCTTGCAATGGGAGAAGTGCTTAGCTTTGGGTTCAATCTTGCGGTGTCCTTTCCCAGTGACAGCAGGGGCAGCAAGGCACATATTGTATTGTTTCCATCGAGGATAAAAAGATGGGGTTTATATCATATTGCTTGAGTTTATCCCTCTACATCATATCATCTTTCTTAATGCATTACTCTGTTCTTATGAACTTAATACTCTAGATGCAGGCAGGAGTCGGTCGATGTGTGGAGTAATAGTAGTAGATGCAGGCAGGAGTCGGTCTACTTGTCACGGACATGATGCCTATATACATGATCATGCCTAGATAATCTCATAACTATGCGCTTTTCTATCAATTGCTCGACAGCAATTTGTTCACCCACCGTAATACTTATGCTATCTTGAGAGAAGCCACTAGTGAAACCTATGGCCCCGGGGTCTATCTTTTATCATATAAGTTTTCCATCTACTTTTATTTCCATCTTTTATTTTCCAATCTATATCACAAAAATACCAAAAATATTTATCTTATCTTTTTATCTCTATCAGATCTCACTTTTGCAAGTTACCGTGAAGGGATTGACAACCCCTTTATCGCGTTGGTTGCGAGGTTCTTGTTTGTTTGTGTAGGTGCGTGGGACTTTTGAGGAGCCTCCTACTGGATTGATACCTTGGTTCTCAAAAACCGAGGGAAATACTTACGCTACTTTGCTGCATCACCCTTTCCTCTTCAAGGGAAAAACCAACGCATGCTCAAGAGGTAGCAAGAAGAATTTCTGGCGCCGTTGCTAGGAGGTCTTCGCTCAAGTCAAGACATACCAAGTACCCATCACAAACTCATCTCCCTCGCATTACACTATTTGCCATTTGCCTCTTGTTTTCCTCTCCCCCACTTCACCCTTGCCGTTTTATTCGCCCTCTCTTTCCCGTTCTCCTCTCTTTTTTTGCTTGCCTTCTTGTGTGCTCGTGTGTTAGTTAGTTTATCTTCGTCGTTATGGCTAGTCCTCCTATTATCGTTAATACTCCCGATCATGAAGTTCTCAATTTTAAACAAAGGGAGGGAGAAAATTTAAAAGATGCTTGGCATAGAATTTGCAATGCTCAAAATAGATCTACCAGGAAGCAATCTACTTCCATTCTTCTTCGCAATTTTTATGTAGGTATTACTCCTTGGAATAGATATATCCTTGATACCATTACCGGAGGGAATTTCTTGGGTAGCCATACCTTTGATGCTTATAATGCTATGTTAGATTTGTTTGGACCACCCCCTCTTTTGGTTAATGGAACTGTGTTAACTTTGGAACATGTGATGCAAAGGCTTGAAATTATTGAAAATAAAGTTGCCACTGTTGAGTTAATTGAAAATTTGGATTAAAAGATCACAACCAAATTACCCAATATGGATCTAGGGTTGGAGTTACTTTGAAAATATTTAAAGAAAAAGAACCTTTAGTTAATGAAAGAATAGATCTAGATTCTACAAGAATTGGTAAACTAGAGGACATTATCACCAACTTAGGGTCTGCATTTTCATCTGTGAAAAATATCCCAACTCCTCCTACCAAAATTGCCAAGGTTATGTATGTTCCTAAAAATAAGGGTGAATCTTCTAGTAAGGAAAGTGTCGATCTTAAATCAATAAGTGTTCATCCCAATTTTCTCGCTATCATTAAGGAACCTTTTGCTACAAACGAGCTTCTTGATTTCTTGCCTAGGAGTTTAATCATTGCTAAAAAGAAAGAAACTCCTAAGGATTATAAGTTCTCTATTTAAGAATTGAATGCCAAAGATGGCAACACTTAGATCTATCTTCGCTTTTATGCCTAGCTAGGGGCGTTAAACGATAGCGCTTGTTGGGAGACAACCCAATTTTATTTTTATTTTTTTACTTTTTGCTTCTGTTTAGTAATAAATTTTTCATCTAGCTTCTGTTTGGATGTGGTTTTATGTTTTAATTAGTGTTTGTGCCAAGTAGAACCTATATGATAACCTAGTTAATTTGACTCTGCTGAAAAACAGAAACTTTGCACGCACTAAAATAATTTTAGTAAATCGCAGAAAAGTGATTTTGCGTTGATTCTTCTTGCTGTAGATCAATAGACTAATTTCCCAGGACCTCCTATTTTGGTAGGAGTTTTAGAGTTCCATAAGTATTATAAAGTTACAGATTGCTACAGACTGTTCTGTTTTTGACAGATTCTGTTTTTCGTGTGTTGTTTGCTTATTTTGATGTATCTATGGCTAGTATCGGGGGGTATGGACCATAGAGAAGTTGTAAGATAGTAGGTTTAACACCAATATAAATAAAGAATGAGTTCATTACAGTACCTTATGTGCTGGTTTTTCTTTCTTGCACTAACGGAGCTTATGAGATTTCCTGTTGAGTTTTGTGTTGTGAAGTTTTCAAGTTTTGGGTAAAGATTTGATGGACTATGGAATAAGGAGTGGCAAGAACCTAAGCTTGGGGATGCCCATGACACCCCAAGATATTCAAGGACAACCAAAAGCCTAAGCTTGGGGATGCCCTGGAAGGCATCCCCTCTTTCGTCTTTGTTTATCGGTAACTTTACTTGGAGCTATATTTTTATTCGCCACATGATATGTGTTTTGCTTGGAGCATCTTGTATGATATGAGTCTTTGCTTTTTATATTACCACAATCATCCTTGTTGTACACACCTTTTGGTAAAGACCCACTTGATTTGGAATTTATTAGAATACTCTATGTGCTTCACTTATATCTTTTGAGCTAGATAATTTTGCTCTAGTGCTTCACTTATATCTTTTAGTGCACGGCGGTGGCTTAATTTTGTAGAAATTGTTGATCTCTCATTCTTCACTTATATTATTTTGAGAGTCTTATAGAACAGCATGGTATTTGCTATGGTTATAAATTTGGTCCTAGAATGATGGGCATCCAAGTTGGGTATAATAAAAACTATCATAGAAAGTGAATTGGATGCTATGATCAATTTGATGCTTGATAATTGTTTTGAGATATGAGGATGGTGATATTAGAGTCATGCTAGTGGGGTAATTACGAATTTGAGGAGTACTTGAAGTTTGTGATTCCCGTAGCATGCACGTATGGTGAACCGCTTTGTGATGAAGTTGGAGCATAATTTATTTGTTGATTGTCTTCCTTATGAGTGGCGGTCGGGGATGAGCGATGGTCTTTTCCTACCAATCTATCCCCCTAGGAGCAGGCGCGTAGTACTTTGTTTTCAAAGACTTGTAGATTTTTGCAATAAGTATATGAGTTCTTTATGACTAATGTTGAGTCCATGGATTATACGCACTCTCACCCTTCCAAGCCTCTCTTGTGCCGCGCAAGTTTCGCCGGTACCATACACCCACCATATACCTTCCTCAAAACAGCCACCATACCTACCTATTATGGCATTTCCATAGCCATTCCGAGATATATTCCCATGCAACTTTCCACCGTTCCGTTTATTATGACACGCATCATCATTGTCATATTGCTCTTTGCATGATCATGTAGTTGACATCATATTTGTGGCAAAGCCACCTTCATAACTCTTCCATACATGCCACTCTTGATTCATTGCATATCCTGGCACATTGCCAGAGGCATTCATATAGAGTCATATCTTGTTCTAAGTATCGAGTTGTAGTCTTGAGTTGTAAGTAAATAAAAGTGTGATGATCTTCATTATTAGAGCATTGTCCCAAGTAAGGAAAGGATGAGGGAGACTAGGATTCCCCCACAAGTCGGGATGAGACTTCGGACTTTACAAAAAAAAGAGAATGCCCAAAAAAAAAGAAAGGCCAAATAAAAAAATGAGAGAAAAAGAGAGAAGGGACAATGCGACTATCCTTTTACCACACTTGTGCTTCAAGGTAGCACCATGATCTTCATGATAGAGAGTCTCTTATGTTGTCACTTTCATATACTAGTGGGAATTTTTCATTATAGAACTTGGCTTGTATATTCCAATGATGGGCTTCCTCAAAATGCCTTAGGTCTTCATGAGCAAGCAAGTTGGATGCACACCTGTCGGTGTCAAAACCGGCGGATCTCGGGTAGGGGGTCCCGATCTGTGCGTCTTAGGCTGATGGTAACAGGAAGCAAGGGACACAATGTTTACCCAGGTTCGGGCCCTCTCGATGGAGGTAAAACCCTACTTCCTGCTTGATTAACATTGAAGATATGTGGAATACAAGAGTAGATCTACCACAAGATCGTAGAGGCTAAACCCTAAGAGCTAGCCTATGATGGTACGATCGTAATTGTGATCGGCCTTCTAAGGACCATGCTCTCCGGCTTATATAGACACCAGAGAGCTAGGGTTTACATGCAGTCGGTTACAAGGAAGGAAACATAATATCCGGATTGCCAAGCTTGTCTTCCACGCAAAGGAGAGTCCCATCCGGACACAAGCCGAAGTCTTGAGTCTTGTATCTTGACGCTTCTATAGTCCGGACGATGTATATAGTCCGGCTGTCCGGATACCCCCTTATCCAGGACTCCCTTAGTAGCCCTTAAACCATGCTTCAATGACGATGAGTCCGGCGTGCAGTATTGTCTTCGACATTGCAAGGTGGGTTCCTCCTCCGAATACTCCAAGGTAATTATCGAACACGTAATCTGTGTCCGGATCTGCAAAATGATCTTCACATACCACCATAGAGAGAATGATACTTCAGCCGACAACTTTTTAGACGATGGGATATGTTATTACGGTCAGGTTATTATCTGAACTGTTTTTCCCACAACCAGCCATAGCATATACTGCGAGGCGGTTTCCTGAGCACGTCTTGTCGAAGCGAAGATCGTGTCCCCTTATCACGGGATTCTCATCAATACGGGTATGGGTAATCCAACTATACTACTAATCACGGCGAGCGGGAGGCGAGCTGGTTCCACCAGGCAAGTGGGGAGGCGCAAAAAGCTCTTACCTTCTCTTATAAAGAGATAGGGCATCTTCCTCTTTTACCCACGCCTTCTCCTTCCGCTAACTCACTCCCCTCTGCTCGAGCCCTAACACCCGAGCGCCTTTATTTTCCATCGAAGAGAGGGTTTCCAAAGATGTCTGGATCCGGAGCAGGAGGCAAATGGATGGCCTCTACCGTCCGGGAGAAGGATATCAAGAAGCTCCGGGAAGCCGGGTATCTGGACAAGGAGATTGGCCACCGTCTCCCACCGGCGGGACATGTTGTCCCTACTACGGAGCCCCACGAGAGAGTCATGTTCCTTCCCCATTTTGTCTGCGGGCTCGGGTTTCCCCTCCACCCATTTGTACGTGGAGTCATGTATTACTATGAGGTTGATTTTCATGATCTTTCCCCCAACTCTTTTCTCAATATCTCAACGTTCATCATCGCATGCGAGGCTTTCCTCCGGATTCCGCCTCACTTCAGCCTGTGGTTGAAGATTTTCAATGTGAAGCCCAAGGTGGTGAGTGGCGAACACGCCGAGTGAGGTGGCGCCATGGTGAGCAAGATGCCCAAGGTCGTTTGGCCGAAGGGCACTTTTAACGACTCCGTTAAGGAATGACAGCAGTAGTGGTTTTATATCACCGAACCACGCGGTGAAGAATGGGCAGCAGCTCCTGAGTTCAGATCCGGAGCTCCGCTGCAGCTTACGTCCTGGCCCAAGAAGGGCCCGAACTGGTGCTCGTCCGATGAGCTGTCACTGCTCCTGACACGTGTTCGGAATATGGTCGACAAGGACGTCAAGCTTGTTGACGTGGTCCAGGTGATGCTAGTTCGCCTGGTTCTCCCTTGCCAGTGTTGAGCCTGTACTTCATGGGAATTCGACCCATCCGAGCACCAAACCCTCCGGGAGCTCCATGATTCCTCCCACGAGGATATCTGGAAGGTGCTCTTTAAGTCCAGCAAATCATGGCCAGACTCTTCTGAGGACCGGGGGTATCAATTATCCCATTCTGCAAGCCCGGTAAGTTATAGCCACGCCCTGTCCGTCCAGGCTTTAGCCGGCATATCATAAGGGGGGCATTTTAATCGTGCTTGATTGTGGCTTTAGGGATGGATAAAAAGGGTGGAGCGGATACAATGTCCGACCCCACTGCCGGAGGAACCGACCGGACCTCTTCTGACGAAGATGTTGGTCCCTGCACCTTACAAGGCGCCCAAGAAGGAGGCCCCCAAGTAGGTCAAGAAGACCCGGAGTGGCCTCCGTTGTCACGAGGCTCCGGACACCCGGTCCGAAGGCTCTAGAGACGCTCCTTCTTTCGAAGACGAAGAGGAGGAGGCGGAGGAGGACGAGCCTCGCTCTGCCGGCAGGAAGAAATGTGCAACTTCCTCGTCCCTAGAGGCCGAGTCGCCCAAGAGAAGGTGAGGTTCCCCTCCAGAGGCATCCACCCCGGCTGTTGATAACAGCCCGGAGTGGGATCCCGAGGCCCAGCCCCTGGGAAAATCGTAAGTAACCGAAATCTGAATACGCCTATGTATCCAGGGTTGTCCGGGTATTGTAGTTTTAACTGTCGCCATATCTCACATAGCCCGGCAAGGTCTCCTGCCAGATAATCCTCATCGGAGGATTCATTGAGCTCGAATGTTGTGGCGAGCGAGACGCCTCCGGGGATTCCTTTTTCGAAGTCCGGGCGCGACACCGAGGTGTCGTCTCAAAGAGACTCGGGACTAGATAAAGTTTTGGAGGCCCCTAAGGTTACAGGATCGGGCCAGCGGCCATCCTCCATGGAGGGAGGTTTGCCTACTCCGTCGGCCACCTTAGTATACACTGAGCTGTCGGGCGGTCTGTTGACAGCATTAAAGAATGCGACCGTCGTTGATGAACATCGGACCCTTATGGGTACGGTGGTTAGAAAGATTCAGGCTGCCGAAAGTGGGCTGAATGAGTCCTGTCTTGGCCTTATAAAGGCCTTTGAGGTATGGTTTCTAAGGAACCTTTAAAGAATTAGTATGATATGAGGAGTAGCCCCTGATACACTGTCCGGAAAAAAAGAAAGCCGGGCAGGGGATCAAATCCTCAGTTGTAATGGGAACTTTTAATGTTGTATACCCATGTTTTTGAAAACAAGCGTCTGTGGAGAGGACGACCGCTCCTGATGCGGAAGTGTCCAAGATGAAAGAGAGCCTGAGATGGGCCGAAGAAGAACTTGGCCGTGTGAAGAAGCAATTGGAGGATAGGCAAGGTATGTTTGGACATTGTCTTGCGTTGGACACAAATCAATAAGTGTGCCTATTTGAAAAGTATTGATGTTATGCGCCCTAGGAGCGGGTGCCGAATATGAGGCGCTGAAGAAAGCGGCGGCTGATGCCCAAGAGAAGGCTGCCGCCGAACAGGCTCTGCGTGAAAAACACGAGGCCAGGGTCGTCATAGCTGAGCGGGAGCTTCAAGATGCTGTGACGAAAAGCGAGAGCTTGGAGCAGAGTTTAGTAGGGAAAGAATCCGAACTCGCCCAAGCTCTCCAAGCCGCAGAAGATGCTTGGGAAGAAGCCCAAGGTGCTGTACGGGACATTCAGGAGGCCCGAAAAGTTGCGGCTGGTAAGGCATGTTGTATCTATGGCCATTATGAATTTATAATATGGAGAACTCTAAGCGGCAAGCTGAATTCTTGATTTTGCAGGGGCGTTTGCGGATCTGCCTCGTAGCATATCAGATGCGGCCCAATTTTACCGGTCCGAGGAGAAGGAGTCTGCGGGGAGGAACTTCTGGTCGCAGTATCTAGCATCGGACTATCCGGTGCCTTTTATCGATCAGCTGAAGCAGTTGGTCGAACTACACCAGGCGGCCGAACTAGCCATGAAGGACTTGGTCATCCGGCTGTGGCCTGCAGAGCGAATTCCAAGCAGTTTCTTCGGACTCGTCAAGCGGATTGTGGGCGCCTGTCCTCGGCTTGATATTATCAAGCAATCAGTCTGTATAGAAGGTGCGCGAATGGCGCTTGCCCATGCAAAAGTACATTGGGGGAAGCTTGACGCAGAAAAGCTGATAACTGAGGGGCCACCAGAGGGTAAGGAGCATTGCAAGCCCGAACTGTATTATGAAGGTGTAATGAAGGGTGCCCTCCTGGCGGCGGACAAGTGCGCCAAAGACATTATATTTCCCTAAGGGCATTTTTGCCATCGTTTGTAATATGGGATAATGGCACTTTTATTATATGTTGCCTATTTGGTTTGAACATGTGTTCTTCCTTTGCGGCTGTTTATTGTATATAAATTCTAAGAGTTGGCCAGTCGTCGGCTTCAGCCCCCACGAGAGAAGTACGGGGGTGTTTGGGGTATTTATGAACACTCTTTATCCCATTGTTGGGTCCTTATAAGGAGGCGTTTCTCACCACGAACCAGGCAATCGGACTATAGGGCTTTACTACTCTCACTTAGCCATAGGAATACGAATATGGTCGGCGCAGCCCCTAGTGTCCGGAAGGCCGGACTAGGGGCTCTATTGGCGCCTGATCGGTAGAACGATCCGTCACAATCTGCATTTTATAGTGGCGTTATGCGGAATGAATCTTTAAGTATTTTGCAACCTCTCGAACAGCTGACCAGCTCTCGCCGCATCATGACAGTCGGTTTTCGGCTTTCTCTACTGAGGTGCTCATTCGGCAGATCCGGGACACAATCGCAGTAGTTCTCCCAGTGCTACCTTAGCCGACGGAACGGAACATAAGGTATCAAAACATGGGAGCCGTGCAAACCCAACCAATGACCCAAGACATGATTCGGAGTTGATGCATATAGTGCTATAAGTTCGGGGTGCCGAGCGACTGAGAAGGTGGTCAGACTTTATTGCCGTACTGTGGAGCCCCTGGCATAACCGGGCGTAACACGAAACGTGGCTGCCAGTTTTATGGCAAAGAGGCGTCGATGATAAACGACGACCGGTGCATGTTTAGTGAAGTCTACACATTGCAGTAATATGATATGTCCATGCATATGAATGCGATTTATGATTATGAAAAAGAGATAGTTTTCTGGCGGAACCTGTGGTGGCCGGACTGGAGGGGGCTGTGAATGGATCGAAAGTGAATCCGAACTGCCGTCTACCTGCATGGTCCTGTCCTTGTGTGTCCGGGCCGACTTCCCGCCACCAAACCTGTTCTGCATAAGAGTTAGTTTGTGAAGGTAAGTGAGCGGAGGGCGCCGAACGTCCTCTTGTGGTTGGTCCAAAGGTTCCTGATCAGACCATGGTGACCCCAGCTGCCATTCGAGAAGCAGACCGGACTCCTCAGTTGGTGTTCGGATAGTTGGCTGTCATATCAAAATATTGACAGGCATGCGCGACTTGGTACTCTTGCAGCTGTATGATCCCCGCTTCTGAGGGACGGGTTTGGCTCTGCACGCAGGCGTGAGCGTATTACCGGTGCTGGCCTGATGATTTACCACGTGGAATCTAGCCAACATGGTTCATCTTGTTAGCATACTGTGTGATACCGTATAGGGGGAATGCGCCGATGGCGCAACCTTATTTGGTTATCTGAAAACAACCGTTAGGGCGGCGGGCCAATGATCCTGGCCTTTGTGCCTGGCACCTTGTAGAGGGTGTTTATTTGTACGCTCGCTTGGGCGGGCTTTTATTGTTTGAGGAGCCCCTGGACTATTAGGTCTGGGGGTATGCAATTGAATTGCTGTGGTTTGTATGGTAGGGGGAGATCGGCCATACTGTTGTGCTGGGGCGGCTTTTGACTAAGCGCCTCCCCTCAATGTTTCCGGCACACGCCCAATTGCTTCACTTTGGAAATCCGACATTCTCTATTAGTATGTTTTGCCGTTCTTTTGGGAGTACCGTGAATTTCGCACGGCTGATCGAGTTTGTGGCTTGGGCCGAATAGGCTTGAGCTGTTCCTTGTCCGTTGACCGGACTGGGATTTGCTGAACTTAATACCAGTTTCCCTGATTTGCCGTTTGTGACCATTGCACCGGGGCTTGAGGCTGCTTCTTCGTGTATCCTTCTTGCTGGTTTGGACCGTAGTGGTGTGCGGACGTCGGGTTGTGTGCCTTTGATTTTCCTGCTTAGGTTGAGGTAGCCAGTTTTGCCGCGTGTGCCCTTTGTTAGGGCGGTCAAGTCCGTACTTCTCGGTGGCTAGGATTTTGGTCCACCGTTCTATTAGCAAATCCTGTTCGGCCTTAAGCTGCTCTTGCTTCCTTTGCAGACTCTTTGCAGTGGCTATGAGTCGTTGCCTAAAGCGAACTTTTTCCACTGGGTCTTCAGGCACGCCGAATTCATCATTGTCGAGGTTTACCTCGTCTTCGGAGGGGGGTGTATAGTTGTTCCTCTCCAAGTATCCCACCGTGGCTTGTACGGCCTGCTTGATGGTCGGCTGATCCGGACTGTATTCCTCTTCGGTACTATCCGGATCATCTCCGGGACCGGTATTGATGTGGCGGGGCTTGGAGTGGCGTCGGAGACGCCCATATTTTGCTTTTCCTCCCGAGGGGTTGTCCTCCACTGCCTCGTCGCCGTTGGTTTCTTTCGGAGTGTCCACCATGTATATATCGTTTGAAGAGGTGGCTGTCCACCGCCCTGTGAGCGGTGGCTCCTGTATGTCTCCTGCATCGTCGTCCATACCGTCGATGTCTTTGAAGTCAAAGTCGAGCACGTCGGTTAAATCATCAATCGTGGCGACAAAGTGGGTGATGGGTGGGCAGCGAATCCCTTCGTCACCTACTTCCCACTCAAGCCGGACATAGTTCGGCCCGGAGCCTCCTGACAAAGAGAGAGACTTCAATGAGTTTAGCATGTCACAAAGGGCGAGTGCTGAAAGATGTCCACAGCGGTAAACTCCATTACTGGAGCCCAGCCTAGCTCGGCTAGCTGGCTCGAGAGTGAGCGGACCAGGACCAACAGCCGGATATGAGTCCGGGGGCCCAGGGTTATAGGTCTCCATAGAGGTGAGACCCACATTCGGCTCCACCGCCGATAAGTGTGCGGCCTGCGGGGCGGGGTCCAGCCCTCCGTCCATAGGCAACGCAACCTGCCCTGGATTTAGTTCCAAGGCTGCTTCGAGGATGATGTCCCGGGCACTATCCGACAACAGGTCTAGGCCGTGCTCGTCGTGGCTGTCCGACGCTCCTGGCGCAGGCTCAGAGATACCTCTCCGTGACCATAATCATTAACTTCCTCTCTAGCCGGTGCAGGCACCACAGAAACATCTTCCTGTGCTGCACTACTCTCCGGTTCAAGAGGGGGTTGTTGGAAATATGCCCTAGAGGCAATAATAAAATAGTTATTATTATATTTCCTTGTTCATGATAATCGTTTATTATCCATGCTATAATTGTATTGATAGGAAACTCAGATACATGTGTGAATACATAGACCACAACATGTCCCTAGTGAGCCTCTAGTTGACTAGCTCGCTGATCAATAGATGGTTATGGTTTCCTGACCAAGAACATTGGATGTCATTGATAACGATATCACATCATTACGAGAATGATGTGATGGACAAGACCCAATCCTAAGCATAGCAAAAGGTCATGTAGTTCGTTTGCTAGAGCTTTTCTAATCTCAAGTATCTTTCCTTAGACCATGAGATTGTGCAACTCTCGGATGCCATAGGAATGCTTTGGGTGTATCAAACATCACAACGTAACTGGGTGACCATAAAGGTGCACTACGGGTATCTCCAAAAGTGTCTGTTGGGTTGGCACGAATCGAGACTGGGATTTGTCACTCCGTATGACAGAGAGGTATCTCTGGGCCCACTCGGTAATGCATCGTCATAATGAGCTCAATGTGACTAAGGAGTTGGCCAAGGGATCATGTGTTACGGAACGAGTAAAGAGACTTGCCGGTAACGAGATTGAACGAGGTACGGGAATACTGACGATCGAATCTCAGGAAAGTAACATACCGATCGACAAAGGGAATTGTATACGGGATTGATTGAATCCCCGACATCGTGGTTCATCCAATGAGATCATTGTGGAACATGTGCGAGCCAATATGGGTATCCAGATCCCGCTATTGGTTATTGGCCGGAGAGATGTCTCGGTCATGTCTGCATGGTTCCGAACTCGTAGGGTCTACACACTTAAGGTCCGGCGACGCTAGAGTTGAAATTGTATGTGGTTGCTGAAAGTTGTTCAGAGTCCCGGATGAGATCCCGGATGTCACGAGGAGTTCCGAAATGGTTCAGAGGTGAATATTTATATATGGGAAGTCCAATTTCAGTCGCCAGAAGGTTTCGGGGTTATCAATATTGTACCGGGACCACCGAAAGGTGTTCCGGGGTCCACCGGGTGGGTCCACCTACCCCGGGGGGCAGGTGGTCTGAATATGGGTGAGAACCAGCCCCCTAGTGGGCTGGTGCGCCCCCAAGGGCCCAAGGTGCCTAGGGTTGGAAACCCTATGGGGTGGGGGCGCTTCCCACCTGCTTGGGGGGCAAGTCTCCCCCCTTGGCCACCGCCCCCCTCTAGATGCATCTAGGGGGGCCGACCCCTCTTCCCTTTCCCCTATAAATAGTGACGGGGTGGGAGGGCAGCCGCACCCCTTCTCCTGGCGCAACCCTTCCCCCCTTCCAACTCCTCCTCCTCCTCCTCCTTTGAGCTTGGCGAAGCTCTTCCAGAGAACCACGAGCTCCACCACCACGCCGTCGTGCTACCGGAGTTCTCCCTCAACTTCTCCTCTCCCCTTGCTGGATCAAGAAGGAGGAGACATCCCAGGGCTGTACGTGTGTTGAGCGCGGAGGCGCCGTCTGTTCGGCGCTTGGATTGGATCTTCTGCGATTTGAATCACCGCGAGTATGAATCCATCAACAACGTTCTTGTAACACTTCCGCTTAGCAATCTTCAAGGGTAAGAAGATGCTCTCTCTCTCTCTCTCTCTCTCTCTCTCTCTCTCTCTCTCTCTTTGCTAGCATCTCTTAGATTGATCTTGGTGACACGTAGGAATTATTTTTAATTATTACTACGTTCCCCAACATCATGGAACTCCTGGACTCTGGAGGAATGCCTTGTGTGCCATCAAATGTCACAACATAACTGCGTGATCATAAATGTGCTCTACAGGTATCTTCGAAGGTGTCTATTGAGTTGGCATGGATCGAGACTGGGATTTGTCACTCCGTATGACAGAGAGGTATCTCTGGGCCCTCTTAGTAATACAGCATCACAAGAAGTTTGCAAGCAAAGTGAGTAAGGAGTTAGTTACAGGATGATGTATTATGGAACACATAAAGAGACTTGTCGGTAATGAGATTGAACTAGGTATGGAGATACCGACGATCGAATCTCGGGCAAGTAACATACCGATAGACAAAGGGAACTACGTATGTTGTCATAAAGGTTCAACTGATAAAGATCTTTGTAGAATATGTAGGAACCAATATGGGCATCCAGGTCCCGCTATTGGTTATTGACTGGAGAAGCATCTCGTTCATGTCTATATCATTCGCGAACCCGTAGGGTCTGCACACTTAACGTTCGTTGACGATATAGTATTATATGAGTTATGTATGTTGGTGACCGAATGTTGTTCGGAGTCCTCGATAAGATCACGGATATGACGAGGAGCTCCCGAATAGTCCAGAGGTAAAAATTGATATACGTGATAATTGTGTTTGGTCTCCAGAAGGGTTCCAGAATTCACCGGAAGGGATTTCAGATGTTTCCTGAAATGTTCGGGTATGAGAACACTTTATTTGGGCCAAGGGGTAAAACCCACGGGGCTTTAGGAAGGTGCAAAAGGTAGTTTCACGGAGGCCAAGGGGCCAGACGCGAGGGACCCTGGCATCTGGGGCTAGACACCAAGGACCCTGGCGTCTAGGTCTTGGAGTCCGAGAAGGACTCTTGCCTTGGGGGCTACACCGACTTTGAGGAGGCTCTTTCTCCAAGAAACGGCCCCAAGGCCCAAGCCGTGTGCCGGCAACCCCGCCCCCTCTAGTTTATCATCCGTCTAGTTTCCGTTGTGCTTGGCGAAGCCCTGTGAAGATTATTCTTCACCACCACCATCACCATGTCGTCGTGCAGTCGGAACTCATCTACTACTTCGCCCCTCTTGCTGGATCAAGAAGGCGAGGACGTCATCGAGCTGAACGTGTGCTGAACACGGAGGTGTCGTATGTTCAGTACTTGACCAGGACGGATCGTGAAGGTGTACGACTACATCAACCTATTGATAAACGCTTTTGATTAGCGATCTTCAAGGGTATGAAGATGCTCTCCCCCTCCCGTAGCTATGCATCTCCATGGATAGATCTTGCGTGTGCATAGAATTTTTTTGTTTTCCATGCAACATTCCCCAACAGTGGTATCAGAGTCAGGTCTATGCGTAGATGATATGCACGAGTAGAACACAAAGGAGTTGTGAGCGGTGATGTTCGTAGTGCTTACCACCAACGTCTTATTTTAAGTCGGCGGTATTGTGGGATGAAGCGGCCCAGACCAACCTTACATGTCCACGTACATGAGACCGGTTCCACCGACTGATGCAACTTGTTTTGCATAAGGTGGCTGGTGGGTGTCTGTTTCTCTCACTTTATTTGAATCAAATTTGACTATGGCCGGTCCTTACAGAAGGTTAAAACAGCAAACTTGATAATAACCGTTGTGGTTTTGCGTAGGTTAGAATGGTTCTTGCTAGTTACCCATAGCAGCCACGTAAAACTTGCAACAACAAAGTAAAAGACGTCTAACTCGTTTTTCCAGGGTATGTTGTGATGTGATATAGTCAAGACGTGATTTGATATATGATGTTGTATGAGATGATCATGTTTTGTAATATCGACAACCGGCAGGAGCCTTAGGGTTGTCTTCTAATCATTGTATGACCTGTGTGTTAATCATTAAGCGCCATATAATTTCTTTACTTTATTGCTAAGCGTTAGCAATAGTTGTAGAAGCAATAGTTGGCGAGACGACCCTGAGGCAACGATGGAGATCAAGGTGTCATGCAGGTGACGATGGAGATCATGACGTTGCTTTGGAGATGGAGATCAAAAGCACAAGATGATGATGGTCATATCATGTCACATATTTTGATTGCATGTGATGTTTATCCTTTATGCATCTTATTTTGCTTAAAACGACGATAGCATTATAAGATGATCGCTTCACTTAATTTCAAGATAAAAGTGTTCTCCCCGAGTATGCACCGTGTTGGAAATATGCCCTAGAGGCAATAATAAATTGATTGTTATTATATTTCCTTGTTCATGATAATCGTTTATTATCCATGCTAGAATTGTATTGATAGGAAACTCAGATACATGTGTGGATACATAGACAACACCATGTCCCTAGTAAGCCTCTAGTTGACTAGCTCGTTAATCAATAGATGGTTACGGTTTCCTGACCATGGACATTGGATGTCGTTGATAACGGGATCACATCATTAGGAGAATGATGTGATGGACAAGACCCAATCCTAAGCCTAGCACAAGATCATGTAGTTCGTATGCTAAAGCTTTTCTAATGTCAAGTATCATTTCCTTAGACCATGAGATTGTGCAACTCCCGGATACCGTAGGAGTGCTTTGGGTGTGCCAAACGTCACAACGTAACTGGGTGGCTATAAAGGTACACTACGGGTATCTCTGAAAGTGTCTGTTGGGTTGGCACGAATCGAGATTGGGATTTTGTCACTCCGTGTAAACGGAGAGGTATCTCTGGGCCCACTCGGTAGGACATCATCATAATGTGCACAATGTGACCAAGGGGTTGATCACGGGATGATGTGTTACGGAACGAGTAAAGAGACTTGCCGGTAACGAGATTGAACAAGGTATCGGTATACCGACGTGATCTTGACGTGAGCACATGCCTTGACGTGATCTTGAAGGTGTTCAAGATGGATCAGTCAAAGAAGGAGTTCTTGCCTGAGTTGTAAGGTATGAAGTTAAGACTTAAAGCTCGACCATGGCAGAATAGAGAGAAAGGAACGAAGGTCGTCCCCTATGCTTAAGACATAGGCTCTACAGTATGCTATGCTGTGTACCGCACCTGAAGTGTGCTTTACCATGAGTCAGTCAAGGGGTACAAGAGTGATCCAAGAATGGATCACAGGACAGCGGTCAAAGTTATCCTTAGTAACTAGTGGACTAAGGAATTTTCTCAATTATGGAGGTGGTAAAAGAGTTCGTCGTAAAGGGTTACGTCGATGCAAGCTTAACACCTATCCGGATAGCTCTGAGTAGAGATACCGGATACGTATAATGGAGCAACAATTTAGAATAGCTCCAAGTAGAACAGTTATTTGGAATAGCTCCAAATAGAGCGTGGTAGCTGCATCTAGGAGATGACATAGAGATTTGTAAAGCACACACGGATCTGAAAGGTTCAGACCCGTTGACTAAAACCTCTCTCACAAGCAACATGATCAAACCTAAAACTCTTGGGTATTAGTCACATGGCGATGTGACCTGTGAGTGTTAATCACATATCGATGTGAACTAGATTATTGACTCTAGTGCAAGTGGGAGACTGTTGGAAATATGCCCTAGAGGCAATAATAAATTGATTATTATTATATTTCCTTGTTCATGATAATCGTTTATTATCCATGCTAGAATTGTATTGATAGGAAACTCAGATACATGTGTGGATACATAGACAACACCATGTCCCTAGTAAGCCTCTAGTTGACTAGCTCGTTGATCAATAGATGGTTACGGTTTCCTGACCATGGACATTGGATGTCGTTGATAACGGGATAACATCATTAGGAGAATGATGTGATGGACAAGACCCAATCCTAAGCCTAGCACAAGATCATGTAGTTCGTATGCTAAAGCTTTTCTAATGTCAAGTATCATTTCCTTAGACCATGAGATTGTGCAACTCCCGGATACCGTAGGAGTGCTTTGGGTGTGCCAAACGTCACAACGTAACTGGGTGGCTATAAAGGTACACTACGGGTATCTCTGAAAGTGTCTGTTGGGTTGGCACGAATCGAGATTGGGATTTTGTCACTCCGTGTAAACGGAGAGGTATCTCTGGGCCCACTCGGTAGGACATCATCATAATGTGCACAATGTGACCAAGGGGTTGATCACGGGATGATGTGTTACGGAACGAGTAAAGAGACTTGCCGGTAACGAGATTGAACAAGGTATCGGTATACCGACGATCGAATCTCGGGCAAGTACCATACCGCTAGACAAAGGGAATTGTATACGGGATTGATTGAGTCCTTGACATCGTGGTTCATCCGATGACATCATCGTGGAACATGTGGGAGCCAACATGGGTATCCAGATCCCGCTGTTGGTTATTGACCGGAGAACATCTCGGTCATGACTACATGTCTCCCGAACCCGTAGGGTCTACACACTTAAGGTTCGATGACGCTAGGGTTATAAAGGAAGTTTGTATGTGGTTACCGAATGTTGTTCGGAGTCCCGGATGAGATCCCGGACGTCACGAGGAGTTCCGGAATGGTCCGGAGGTAAATATTTATATATAGGAAGTCCTGTTTCGGCCATCGGGACAAGTTTCGGGGTCATCGGTATTGTACCGGGACCATCGGAAGGGTCCCGGGGGGCCCATCGGGTGGGGCCACCTGCCCCGGGGGGCCACATGGGCTGTAGGGGGTGCGCCTTGGCCTACATGGGCCAAGGGCACCAGCCCCTAGAGGCCCATGCGCCAAGATATAGGAAAAAGGGGAGAGTCCTAAAGGGGGAAGGCACCTCCGAGGTGCCTTGGGGAGGATGGACTCCTCCCCCCCTCTTAGCCGCACCCCTTCCTTGGAGGAAGGGGCAAGGCTGCGCCTCCCCCCTCTCCCCTGCCCCTATATATAGTGGAGGGGAGGGAGGGCATCCATACCTGAGCCCTTGGCGCCTCCCTCCCTCCCGTGACACCTCCTCCTCTCCCGTAGGTGCTTGGCGAAGCCCTGCAGGATTGCCACGCTCCTCCATCACCACCACGCCGTTGTGCTGCTGCTGGATGGAGTCTTCCTCAACCTCTCCCTCTCTCCTTGCCGGATCAAGGCGTGGGAGACATCGTCGAGCTGTACGTGTGTTGAACGCGGAGGTGCCGTCCGTTCGGCACTAGGATCATCGGTGATCTGAATCACGACGAGTACGACTCCATCAACCCCGTTCACTTGAACGCTTCCGCTTAGCGATCTACAAGGGTATGTAGATGCACTCTCCTTCCCCTCGTTGCTAGTCTCTCCATAGATAGATCTTGGTGACACGTAGGAAAATTTTGAATTTCTGCTACGTTCCCCAACACACCGTTGCTAAAGTTCGTCGTTTCGAAGCATCTCGTGATGATCAGGTGTGATAGACTCTACGATGACATACAACAAGTGTAAGGCAGTTTTGCGCAAGCAGAATACTTAGGTTAAACTTGACGAGTGTAGCATGTACAGACATGTACAGTCATATAGTAGATATGATCAACATGAAGATGTTCATCATTGAAGACTACTTCATCTCACTGATGATCAGACATGGTTAGTTTATATGGATCATGTACCATTTAGATAACTTGAGGGTATTAATTTAAGTGGGAGTTCATTAGTAATTTGATTAATTGAACTTAATTTATCATGAACTTAGTACTGATAGTATTTGCAAATCTATCTTGTTGATAAATGGCATGTGCTACTATTCCGTTGAATTTTAATGCGTTCATAGAGAAAGCTAAGTTGAAAGATAATGGTAGCAATTACACGGATCGGGTCCGTAACTTGAGAATTATCCTCATTGCTGCATAAAAGAATTATGTCCTTGATACACCGCTAGGTGATAGAACTGCTACAGGAGCTGACGCAGGCGTTGTGAACGTCTGACAGGATCGATCTGATGACTACTCGATAGTTCAGTGTGCCATGCTTTACGGCTTTGAACCGAGACTTCAATAGCATTTTGAACGCCATGGAGCATACAAGATGTTCCAAGAGCTAAAATTGATATTTCAAGCTGATGCTTGGGTTGAGAGATATGAAGTCTCTAACAAGTTCTTTAATTGTAAGATGGAGGAGAACAGTTCTGTCGGTGAACACGTAATTAGAATGTCTGGGTACCACAACCACTTGACTCTGCTAGGAATTAAGCTTCCCGATGAGTGTGTTATTGATAGAGTTCTTTAATCACTGCCACCAAGCTATAAAGGCTTCATGATGAATTATAATATGCAAGAGATGACGAAGACGATTCCCGAGCTCTTCGCGATGCTGAAATCGGTGGAGGTAGAAAATGAAGAAGGGTTCTCATGTCACCTTTCTTTTCAGCTCCCCTTCATCCAACCTTCCTTGTATGATAATAAATCAACTTAATTTAGTTATCTTCTAAACCAGTTCCACTATAATTACTTACCAAACTTTGGATCAAATATAAGGTAATTCATTGGCAGAATCCGATGATCATTTATTTACACAATTACATTATTAGACAGGTAAATCACAAGCCGACGTACTTCTCTATACTACTTAAAAAGAACGTAAGGTTCTCAATTCACCTTTATTTCCATCACCCCTTCATTCAACCTTACTTGTCTGGCAATAAATCAATTTACTTCAATTATCTTCTGAACCAATTTCACTTTAATTTATTTACCAAACTTCAGATTAAAATATAAGATAATTCATGGGCAGAATTTGATGATCATTTATTTATAGAATTGCATTATTATAGACAGATAAATCACAAACCGACGTACTAGAAAATTTATATCCTGTTGCAATGCATGTACATTGTTCTAGTCAACGACAAATTGTTCTAGTCAACGACAAAAGAAAAATGGTAGTAGTAGTTCTACGAAACCCTAACCGGTAGTCGTCTCGTTTTTGTGTCCTGGGGTTCTCCCACGAAGGCGATGTCACGGGAGATCGATCGAGGAAGACCGGGGCCGCGTCGCCGTTGAACGCACGGTACGCGCAATCAAGGGGTATCTACATCGGCCTCATCTGATATTGCGTGAGTGCCGTGACCGATGACACGCACAACAGTAGCGCAGTTGGACATACGTCCGTCCGCCTCACACGCCTCCTCCGTGGCCTCGCTTTTTGAGTTGTCCGATTTGCCGTCCTACGTATAGCGTCCATGCGTGCATAGCAAGAGCATGGCGCGGGGCCCGTGGAATCTTTACGAGAGCCTGCCTACACGGCTACACCCTACATTCTATAGCATATGACGCTTCTCTGTAACGACCAATAATGCTCTTCTTGCTCGATGCCAATATGTCGTTCCGTCCGTTTTCGCGGTGTATTTCAAAAGATGCATGGGTAGACTTCCGTGTGAGTACATGGTTGTACGTTGCCGTCGGGTAAACTTTATTATTGACTTGCGTCGTACTTAAAGGCAAAACGTATGTACGTGTCCCATTTCGGTTTTCCAAAGGACAACATGGATCGAGCACCACCAAATTGTACAACATGCTGGCTGAATAGCTGAAGGACCAACACAATCAAAGAGTTCACAAACAACACCATAACTCCACAGGCCTGCCAACATGCATGGCTGCCTCGTTTAGTCCTTCAGTTTTAACTGTTGTCAACAGCGGTCTAAAATAACAGTTTGAACAGTCAACACTGCTCACCAGGATCGATCGGCCAGAAATGCCTTGCCGGCCGGCCCACCACAAATTGCACACCAGTGGAGCAGTACTAGTAAATTGGAGGTAATAGCACTACAAGTTCCTAAACTTGCATGTCAGGTGATGGTTTGGTCCTTAAAATTGAAAACGTAGATTATTTCATCCCTCAACTTGTCATGGATGTGCAAATTTAGTCCAGGGCCAATCAAAACTTGCCAAGTGGATGTCAAGTGGCCTGGCTGGTCAGCGCGCGGCATTTTGCACTTAGACCCCTAACTTATGTGCTTCGCTGGCCGCCATGCTGCGCCCCGCTTCAACATCCCGGGCCTCAACCCCTCCGCTGCCGCCGCCAACGCCGCGGGCAAGATCTCCTCCACTTACGGCCTCGGCGAGCCGATGTGCTTCCTCTACATGCACGTGGTCAAGGCGCGGGACCACCCGGCCGTCTCCCCCACCGGCTCCATCGACCCCTTCGTCGAGGTCAAGCTCGGCAACTTCAAGGGCACCACTGCCGTCCTCGCCGGCCACCACAGCCCTTCCTGGCACCAGGTCTTCGCCTTCTCAGCCACGCACCTCCAGTCGCATCTGCTCGAGGTCGCCGTCAAGGCCAAGGATCTCGCCGGCGGCGACGACATGGTCGGCTGCATGGCTTTCGACCTCTCCGAGGTGCCGGTCCGCGTGCCGCCGGACTCCCCGCTGGCCCCTCATTGGTACAGGCTCGAAGGCAAGCCCGGGGAGAAGCTCCACCGCGGCGAGATCATGCAGTTGGTCTGGCTCGGGACCCAGGCCGATGAGGCGTTCCCGGAGGCCTGGCATTCCGATGCGCGTGGGGCGGCTGGTCCGTCGGCCGTCGCCTCCACGCGCGCCAAGGTATACTTCTCGCCCAAGCTCGTGTACCTACGCGTCGCCGCCGTCGGGGCGCAGGACCTAGTGCCCCACGACACGTCGCGCGCCCCATGAACGCATCCGTCAAGCTGCAGCTCGCCGGGCAGGTGCGGCGCACGCGCTCGGGCGGGACGCCGGTGACGCCCAACCCGATGTGGAAAGAGGAGTTCATGTTTCTCGCGTCGGAGCCGTTCGACGAGCCCTTGCTCGTCACCGTGGAAGACCGCGTCGGGCCAGGCCGCTGCGAGCCGCTCGGGCGCATTATGCTGCCCCTCAACGCCGCAATGCCGCGCCATGACCACTTCGGCAAGCCCGTGGAGCCGCGCTGGTACAGCCTTGCGCGCCCCAACGACGAAGGCGAGAAGAAGGAGGGCAAGTTCGCGAGCACGATACAGCTTCGGATGTCGCTGGACTTTGGCTACCATGTTCTTGACGAGTCGACTTACTACAGCAGTGATCTCCAGCCATCATCAAAGCACACCCGGAAGCCGAGCATTGGTATCCTTGAGGTGGGGGTTCTAGATGCACGCAACTTGATTCCCATGAAGGCCAAGGATGGTCGCAGCACTGACGCTTACTGTGTTGCCAAGTATGGTCCGAAATGGGTGCGCACAAGAACTATCATGAACACCCTGAATCCCCAGTGGAATGAGCAGTATACCTGGGAGGTGTTTGATCCTTGCACTGTGATCACAGTGGTGGTGTTTGACAATAGCCAGATTGGGAGCAAGAATGGTGATGCCCGAGATGAAAGTATTGGCAAGGTCAGAATTCGTCTCTCGACACTGGAGAATGACCGGGTGTACACCCATTTCTATCCTTTGCTAGCTCTTAAGCCAAGTGGCCTCAAGAAGACCGGGGAGCTGCATTTGGCTGTGCGGTTTACTTGCACGGCATGGGTGAACATGATGGCAATGTATGGCCGTCCGCTGCTGCCGAAAATGCACTACTCACAACCAATATCAGTGATGCAGTTGGACTACCTGAGGCACCAGGCGATGCAGATTGTTTCGACAAGGCTTAGTCGTGCTGAGCCTCCTCTGCGCAGGGAGGTGGTCGAGTACACGCTCGATGTGGGCTCGCACATGTTCAGTCTCCGGCGCAGCAAGGCCAACTTCTATCGCATCACCTCTTTGTTATGTGGTTTTGCCTCAATGGCCAAGTGGTATGATGGCATCAGGAGCTGGCGAAACCCCATCACAACAATGCTGGTGAACATGTTGTTCCTCATACTGATCTGCTACCTGGAGCTCATCATGCCTATCATCTTCCTCTACATGTTTATGATCAGACTGTGGAACTATCACTTCCGGTCAAGGCACCCACCACACATGGATACCAAGCTATCGCAAGTAAACTGCGGGTTGATTCGTCACAAAGGCAGGGGGCTAAGTGCAAAATGCCGGGCGCTGACCAGCCAGGCCACTTGGCATCCACTTGGCGAGTTTTGATTGGCCCTGGACTAAATTTGCACATCCATGACAAGTTGAGGGATGAAATAGTTCACTTTTTCAACTTCAAGAACCAAACCATCACCTGACATGCAAGTTCAGGGACCCGCAGTGCTATTACCTCGGTAAATTGGCATAGTAGTACTATTAGTACTGGCCAGTACTGACTGCGGCGCTACAAGGCCAGTTGGCAGCAGCATCTCCACCTGCACTGCCATTACCTCGGCAGCAAAGTTTGGAGCATACAAATTGCCGAGCGACAGGAACACTACCAGTACCACAATAAGCATTCGCATCCTACTTTACCACGCCACCACCACCACCCTCACTCAGTCTCAGTCTGCCGAGCGAGCGCCGAGACGAGACAGCAGCACTACAAAACACAACGTCAGCTAGCTTCCGGCCGACTCATGCCGGAGAAGCCTCCGCCGCTCGGGCGCCGTCCGACGGCCTCGGCGAGCTGGGTCCGGTCCCTCCACTGCAAGTCCATGGCGGCCGATGACGTCGCTGCCAACGTCGCGGCACTGCCAAAGAAGTCGCACCTCCTCCTCCGGTCGAGCTGCGCCAGCTCCGGCGACGCCCAAAGGGACGTCTCCTCGTGCAAGCCCAAGCTCAAGTCGAGCTCGAAGACTAGTTCGGCGACCAAGAAGCCCAAGGCGGCGAAGTCGACGTCCGTGCCGCCGTCGCCTCCTCTCAGCCCGCTCGGCCCGCTGCCGGCGCTAACCGAGCTCCCGGCGGGGCACTCCTCGCGGCAGGTGGTCGAGATCATCTTCCTCTCGTCGTGGTCTCCTCTCCCGCCGGCGCCGGCCGCCCATGCCGGCGGCGCGTTCTCGGGGGAGGTGGAGATGCTGTTCCGCGTCCACAACCAGGCGCGCGCCGTGGCGCGCTTCGAGGACTACCGCGCCGCCGTGCGCGCCCGGGCCGGCGGCGCCTCCCGCAGCGCCGCCGACGGCAACGAGATGATGCGCTTCTCCCCGGCCCCGCCGCACGGGTGCTCCTCCTCGGACAGCGCGTCCCTGCGCGTCGTCCGGACCTTCGACGGCAGCGGCGGCGCGCACGCCAGCGGGCGCGGGCCGCAGACCGGCCGGCGGGCCATGTTCCTGTGCAGGGTGATCGCCGGGCGGGTGGCGGAGGGGGCATGCTCCGAGGCCGCCGGCAAGGAGTACGACTCCGTCCGCGGCGGCAAGGGCGAGCTGGTGGTGTTCGACCGGCGGGCGGTGCTCCCATGCTTCCTCATCATCTACAAGCTGTAAATAAACAATGCCCAGTCCAGTAACCTCTGCCGCTAATATTGATTTTGGCACTCACTCCCGTGTTAACCATCAACTGCATGCATGTAGTAATAGTTCTGATTCTTGGTAAATCCCCGTCGATCCGATCACGCACCCAGGCGCAGCGGTTAGCAGTTTAAGGCATGTACAGTGCTGTACCACTTGGTGCACCTGTAGTGCTGTACTATGCAAGTGTGTCTATGCTCGCCTTGCGTCCGGGCGCGGGTACGTGCAGCGGGCCACTGTGGCAGTCGCACTGTGGTTGGTTTATTCCCAGGAGTTGTCGTGTTTGATGGGGAGGGGGAGGCTTTTTAGGCTTTCGCCTTGAGGTAAGACAAAGGGAATGGAACGGCCGGCGTCGCGTCGCATCGCATCGCATCGTATCAGTGTCATCAGAAGGGAGCGCGTGTCTGGGAATGGGACGCCGTGCCGCTGAACCGGGAAGGGGATGGACCGATGCACGGCTGATCGGCCTGTGAGTGTGAGCCGGGGCAGGCGCGTTAAAAGGAGGAGGCGTTTGCGTTTGGCACTGCTCGTCTTGTCTTCAATTCAGGCGTCTCTGTTAGGCCAACTCAACCGCACGACCTCAAGCGGACGTCCGGATTGGCCGGATTTTGTCCGTTTGGGACGTCGATGGGTTCGCTCATGTCCGGCTGTGTCCGTTGGGTCGTGTGTGCGCCACCGCACGACCGCACCCCAAATCATGTCCGGGGTGGACGGGAATAAAAAACTGAATGAAATAACTAAAAAAGGAAATAAACGCATTTAAAAAAAATGTAAAACATATATAGGGGTCGGCCACAAAACGACACGGTTTCAACGGCCGCTTAAAAGGCCTAGTTTCATAATTAACATAATAACAAAATACAAAGAAAACTCCTCCTGGGCGCTCCTGCCGCGCCCGTCGGTGCCGTGGCCGTCGCCGTCTTCACTGGCCGCCGGTGTCGCCGTCGTCGCTGACGAGGTCGACGTACTCCGGCGGCGTCCAGAGGTGGGGCGGCGGTGCGTGGTAGACGGGGGCGAGCTGGACGACCAGAGGTGCCTGCACCACCTCCTCCCGCGGCGACGCCTCCCGCTCCGGTTCACGCCCAGGCCGGCGGCCATCTCCGGCGCAGTGCAGGACCAGCCCCACCCCTGGCCCACCAGCTACTCGAATGTGGGTGGGTCCTCCTCCTCCGGCTCCCCCATGACGGCCGCCAGCTGCAGCTCCGGGAACGCGACGTCCCCGGCGGCAGAGAGGGCGATGGCCTCCTCCAGGTCGTCCCACTGCCACTCGTCGTGCGTGTTCATGGAGTCGTCCATGACACGCTGCAGGAGACGGGCCTCCTCCTCCGCTGTCATGCGAGGAGGGGGAGGTGGCGACGGAGACGGGGAAGGCGACGGCGTGGGCGTCATGCCGCGCACCCGCGTACGCCCGCGCGGCTCTGCACGTGGCCTCCACGGCCCCGACATGGTGCCGGCGAAGTAGGACGCGCGCCGCACGTCGTGCTCGTCCTGGAGCCATGTGTCCCACAACGGGGAGTCGGAGGCATACATGTGGTCGTAGTACATGTCGTCAGGGAGGAGGAGGCGGCGGCGGTTGAGCTCATAGCGCCGTGCACGGCCGGTCGCCGACACTGGCGGGATGGGGACCCGGTCCGCGGAGAGGTGCCATCTGTTGGGGAGGTGGGCGTCGCTCCACGGGACCGGCGTCCTCGTCTCCCAGTACCTCCGGCACACATCCGCGCAGATGTACTGCCGGTCACGCTCGCTGGAGGGCCTAGGGGCAATGGTGAAGGGGGCCGGCGCGGGGGCTCAACGGGAGGAGTGCGGCGGTGACGCGGGGGCTCGACGGGATGAGCGCGGCGGTGACGCGGGCTCCTCCTTATTCACGGATCCGCGGCGGCGGCCGGAGGAGGAGACGGCCTCGAGGTCGTGCTTCCCCTTGCGGTTCCATAGACCCATGGATGCGGCCGGCCGGCGAGCTCGAGGGCGGGGAGTGGCTAGGGTTTGGGCGTGTCGGCTTTCGAGGGGGCAGAGAGGGGCCGGCGTGGGGATGAGGACGACGACCGGTCCACGGGTCCCATTTAAGAAGGACGCCGACCCGTCGCTGTGCGGATGACAGGTGGGGCCACCCGCCCATGCGCATTTATGTTGGCGGGGGAGGTAGGTGGCCGCCTGCCACGCGTCCCCGACGTAGACGTTCAAATCGTCCGTTCGCTGTTCGCCGCAACCCAAACCCGTCGCAAGTTTGCGCTCGAAATGGGTCGGCACGGACACAAAACGGACCAGATGGGTCCGGGCCGTTGCGCGCTGGGCCGTCTCATTTGTCCCTTTTACCCCAAACGAACGGGGTCGGACAAGATAGGCTCGCGCGGTGGAGTTGGCCTTAGCCACGTGATGTCTCTACTCGTCCTGCCTGGCGCCTGCAGCTACATGCGTGAATGCATGGATGGAGCAGCGGCCTACTATGAGAACGACTTTTCATGCCTTGGTCACGGTAAGGCTGGTCATAGTGAGAAGTAACTTAGAGCAGTAACATGCATACGTTACTACTTTATGTTATTACCTTTATAGTGGGAAGTATCATATGTGTTGCACATGTTCATTTATTGTCTTGTAGACTCATTTTGCATTGGAAAGCGCTATGTGATGGTAACATATAGGTTACTCTATTTGTTTCTCTCCTCATTAACTACTTGGCACATCAATATTTTTGCTTATGTGGCATCTATGTTACTACCTATGTTACTCCCACTATGACCATCCTAAGAGCATCTAGACGACCTAGCTATTCCGGCCCCGAAACGTCCGCCGACGCGCCCACGCAGCCAGACCTCGCTAAGAACATCTAAAGTCGGACGACTCAGTACCGGTCACAAAAATGCGATCCAGACGGACTTCTTAAACGGGCCTCAAATGTAGGGGATGACCGACACCCCTCATATTCAGTTTAAATATGTAGCGGATATGGGGCGTCCGAGTGATGTGGCCACCTATTACAGGTAGGGTCAAGGACCCATCATTTGGGACTCACATGGGGCCATCACCATCATATGTAGGTCCCCATACCGTGCCAGACTTCAGATGCATTCATCAGGAGGATCACTCGGACGGCTCTACAGCATTCGGACAACCACACGCCACTCGGCGGACAATCAACCATTCGGACGTACAGGGCAAGAAGGCGTCGTGGAGAGCTGCAACAGTCGAGGGATCCTAAGTCACCCACTAAATAGAGTTATAGCTACCATTACCTGTAACTATTGTAGTATAGACTCATTACACTAGTAACTGCCTCATTCAGTGACATTAAATTGCCCTGGCGGCGTGGGAGACATGGGGCTGCATCGCACTATATAAGTCGCACCCCCTCCATAGCCGGGCATGTACCCATCAAATCAAAGCAAGCCTCAGGGCACGAGACATAGAGTTTTTACCTCTACCGAGTGAGGGGCCTGAACTCGTTAAACACCGAGTGTTACACCTACGTCGTAGCTAGTCTCTGCCCCATATTCGTACCCCTAGTACTCATTGTCGGGAACATAACCCCGACAGTTGGAGCACCTTGGGGCTAGGCGTCCAGCAAAATTTCATGGTGTAAGTGGATTTTCTTCATCGTCATCATGCCAGTCAGCGGCGAAATCCGCTTCGGGACGATCTCCTTCATCGTCGATGACTCAGCGTGGCTACGCGAGGCCCCGCTGGACATGGAGGAGTTTCCCGTCCGTGGCGCGATGCACTTCCACGCTTTCTCCTACGGAGTCCTCCTCCGACAGCCCTCAGCTCCGTACCGAGTGGTTACCCATCCCACCATTGTGCATCATCGCAAGTGCTCTGGGCGTTCGTGGCTGGAGCGCTGGATCAAGCACGCTGTCGCCACTCAGGCGGCGGAACAAGTGGTGGCCATCGACTTCGAGGAGCCAACCCTCGACCTCTTCGATGATCGCTCGACAATTCCTCAGAGGATTTCGAGTCTGAAAGCATCGAGTCGACTGCCGAGATTCTCATGGTAGATAATTCTGAGCACCGCGTACCCCCGGGTTACATGGAGCCCAAAGTCGACCGCGCAGTACATCCCACGCCAACACCAATGGGGGCTTCCCGGGCCACGAGCCGTATATACCCCAGGCTCTCATTCGGGAGCAACGGGACAAGCTCCATCACAGGAACGACCAACTCCTAAACACCCCCATTACCAGAATGACTCCTGAGGCGCTTGTCGGTGTCAAAACCGGCAGATCTCAGGTAGGGGGGCCCAAGCTGTGCGTCTAAGGATAAATGGTAATAGGAGGCCAGGGGACACAGTGTTTACCCAGGTTCGGGCCCTCTTAAGGGAGGAAAAACCCTACTCCCGCTCGATTATATTCGACGAGTATGAAGATGACAAGAGTTGATCTACCTCGAGATCGTAATGGCTAACCCTAGATGTCTAGCCTATGAGGATTCCAATGGTCGTGAAGAAGATCCCCCCTACGGACTATCCCCTCCAGCTTATATACACACCAGAGGGGCCTAGGGTTTGTACAAGGTCGGTTTACCAGGGAAGGAAACCTCCAGACTCTATTCTTGCTTTCCACGCACTGAGAAGTCCCATCCGGACATGGTAAACAATCTTCAGCTTGATCGTGTACGTCCCATGCAACTCGGCCCATACTCCTAGGCCAGATACCTGAGGACCCCTGAATCCAGGACTCCCTCAGTAGCCCCCGAACTTGCCTTCAATGACGATGTAGTATGCAGATACAAGTCTTCGGCTTTGCAAGTCGGGTTCTCCATTATATTCCGGATTGATGATAGTCCAGCATCGATTTCTGCATCCAGCCTTTGTGATTCCTCCCTGTCGTCGCCTCGATTTCCATGTGTTTGAGTAAATGTGAACGGTCCGTTATCCCTGTATTTTAATATTTCCGACAGGTACATGTCGCGCCTATAAAATGAGGTGAGATCCCCAAAACACCATCTCGCATCACCCCAAGAACAACAAAACAAGCCACGGAAAAATTTAGACCATGGCGAGCGCCCCTGGCTCATCCTCGCGCCCTCATGGCCCTGAAGAAGGGGACTGGCATAGTTGCTCCGTATCCCACCTCCAGCTTAGTCGGCTCCGAACGCAAGGATATCTCCCTCCCTCGGATGTAGTCTCCAATGGGCTGGGTTAAATTCTATAGGTGTTGATGCATTGGTGGAGAATTTCCCCAATCCTAGCCAAGGGGAAAGGGTGTGCTTCATCTCATTCCTCTTGAGGGGCATGGGATTCCCAATCCACCCCTTCCTTAGGGGCCTACTGGAACATTATGGGATCCAATTGCACAACCTCACACCAGGTTTTATTTTACATATCTCTGGTTTCGTCGCCCTTTGCGAACTATTTTTGGGCTACGAGGCTCACTTTGAACTCTTCTTCTTCCTCGTACCCCGCCATCAGGGTGGCGGGTCTATTTATGAAGTGGGCGGCACCGAAGTATGGCGCATAGCCGGATCCGGCTACCCGGTCGGGACTCCGAAGAAGGGATCCGCCGAATGGTCTGCGGAATGGTTCTATATCGAGGATGTACCTCTTCCGAACCCTGTGCGGCGCGGACTGCCAGAATTTTCCAGCGCCCCCTTGAAGAAGCTATATAGTTGGCGTCTCAAGTCCCCTGGTCAGGAAGACAACACGGAAGTGATGAGATTGGTAAACAAGGTCAATGTATTGACCCATTATGGACTCTCCATGGTGGAAGTTATGGCTATTGTAATACAGAGGTGCATCCAGCCACTTCAATCCAGGGTAACCCCCTTATGGAACTACAATGAGGAGGACGACGCATCCCGCTACAGGCGAAAGGGTCCCGATAGCCAAGCCGCACTGGCCGATCTTTATAAAGGGGAAGAAGAAGACTTCCTTTGTTTAAATTGCCGAGAGGCCTTCTCCATGTACAATCCCATTGAATGGGTAAGCTTCTAACCGTCCAGTACCTTTTTACCCATTGAAATGCATTAACCGAATACCCTAAATAGTCATGGAGGCAAATCATCGAGAACATTAATTGCCCCGCCCCCAGCTAGAGGATCACGACCGCAAAGAAGACCCCGGATTTCACGAGGATCCGGATATATTTGTAGAGTTCGAAGATGGAGTCTACTATCAGGCGAGCCTTGACGGCTCCGAGGTAGCCATCATGGCTGACTACCCCAACCTTTATCTTTTCGTGAAGGTAAGTATTCAGAGATTGTATTCTCAGGGAAGAGGGATACTTCTGCTCGTATTTTTATCCTCAGCATTGGACCATGTTTCGCAGGATCGGCGCTCTACAAGCCGTACTCAAGGGCATGTGACCAAGAAAAGGTCAGCACCTTCGTGGAAGGGTCGTACAAAGCGAAAGGAAGGTGGCAGCACCGCTGAACCTACTCCATCACCGAAAAGGTATGTTCCTCTTATTTAATATTCGGACGTGAAGCCAAATTGTCATGCGCATCCTCCTTCTATCATCGTAGGAGGGGTATACGGCGAACCCTGAGCAAGATCCCAGCCAGCCGGGCTGCGGCTAATGCGGTGCCGGAGATACCAACTAGGACGGGGGCGCATGCTGATGCAGCATGGACTCGTTCGTCTCACGGAGATTCGGATGAGATGTCTGTTACTAACTTCGAAGTCGAGAGTGCGATGAATCATCATTACTTAAAAGAAGCCTTGCAAGCCCCTGCCTTAACAGAGCCGGAGTTTACCGCCCTAAGCACTGTAGGTGCATATATCCGAGCTGCCCGGGATGGACTCACTGGAGTTGCTCGCCTGTTCTCAAAGGATATGTAGGTACAAATATTTTTGAACTTAGTGGATAGATAGTAGTAGCCCCCGAGACTTAAAGCGGGTGGAAAAAACCAATTTGAGGATCGTTTGATGACCGCAGGTTGTCAAGGAAAAGAATAGTGCGTTGACGCAGGAGCTCGAGAGAAGGCGGACACAGCTAAATGTCGCTGTCTCCGAGCTTGAAGAAATAAAGAGTGCCCCAATGTATTACAACAAAGATAAAAAACAAGAAGAAGAGATAAAGAAACAGGCCGAAGAAATAAAGAGCTGAAAGGTCCAACTCTTGGAGGCACAACAGGAAAACCAGAAGCTGAAGGGTGGCATATTCGGTATGACTTGTGAACCGTATGGATTATTGATATAATCAGATAATGCGGAATGTTATAGTTCGGTTGATATTGGTATGTTGACCGACGGCCCCGAAGAGGAAATGCCCGTCCTACAAAGTGACGTTCTGAAGGAGCTGGCAGAGCTGCACGAGCGTGCTTGGAAGGCTATGAAGAATATGGCCAAAGCCTTATGGCCTTCCGACGTCCCTCCAGAAAGTATGGAGGGGTTGGACGACTTATTCAAGGGTGCCCAGCATCATTTCGAGCTGTGGAAGACGTCTACATGCCGTGAAGGCACTCGAGAGGCCCGGGCCATGGTGAAGACACGCTATACCGGTCTTGACCCGAATCATATGGCCAGAGTTGGACCGCAGGGACCTGACGGGCAGGAAATTCCCGTGAGCTTGGTATACGACCAAGTAATGACAGCGGCAAAATTTTCACAACAAGATTGTAAATTAGACAGTCTACTAGATGGCGTAGAAAGGGAGTAGGCGTTTGATTCGATGTACCCATGTACTTTATGATCGAACTTATCTCCTGCCGAATTGTATGAAAATTTTGTCATCGTGGACCTTCGGCTTCTACCTCCGAAACAAGAAGTTGGAGTGTTTCCGTATACTATGTTTGACTAGGAAACATTCAGTACTGTTGGAAACCAGGCAATCCGGCCATATTGCTCGAACAGACAAAATATGTTCGGTGGAGTTATGTTATATTACTGTTTAATGTAAGAAACATCTTCCAAGAAAAATAGTTACGTTAGGGGTTCCTTTCCTTGGGCTGGGCTTGCATCTAAAGTACAGACAACCAATCTCATCATATATTCCGGAAACAGCCTATTGTATATGTGTCGACCAATTATTCCCTTAAGAACACTAGCTTTTGGCTTCACCCGTCTGAGGTACAGTGCCGGATAACCCGGTTGTAACAATCGCATAGGTGCTCCCTTTACACCCTAGCCAAACAATCAGGAACGTAGGGTATAAGCACAGGAGCAAGGCAACCTAGCTTGGCAAAAACTTAAGTCATAGAGGTGCATAAAATGGCAAAAACAACAGATAGTACGGACAAAAGAAACTTGTAAGCTTTTCAATAAGATGCTTCTTTTAAAAGAAGCCCCCATGTATGAGGGGGTGTATACATTTAAAGATGTGTACTCCCAATAATGTGGTTGATCCGGACATACAATTGAGAAGAAAATGGAAAAAAGTAAAAGAGGAGATAAAATAGAAAAGCCTAGTTTAGAATAAGACCTAAGGAGGCCGGACTATGCGTAAAATCTTCGGAGCCGGGCGGTGTTCCATGGGTTCGGCTCAAGGCGATTAACCTCTGCATTACGATGGCGATAGGCTCCTCCAGTAAGGACTTCATCTATTATGAATGGGCCCTTGATGTCTACTACACAACCTTCTCCTTGTAGACGTTGTTGGGCCTGCAAGTGCACAGGTTTGTAGGACAGTAGCAAATTTCCCTCAAGTGGATGACCTAAGGTTTATCAATCCGTGGGAGGTGTAGGATGAAGATGGTCTCTCTCAAGCAACCCTGCAACCAAATAACAAAGAGTCTCTTGTGTCCCCAACACACCCAATACAATGGTAAATTGTATAGGTGCACTAGTTCGGCGAAGAGATGGTGATACAAGTACAATATGGATAGTAGATAAAGGTATTTGTAATCTGAAATTATAAAAACAACAAGGTAACTAATGATAAAAGTGAGCGTAAACGGTATTGCAATGGTAGGAAACAAGGCCTAGAGTTCATACTTTCACTAGTGCAAGTTATCTCAACAATAATAACATAGATAGATCATATAACAATCCCTCAACATGCAACAAAGAGTCACTCCAAAGACACTAATAGTGGAGAACGAACGAAGAGATTATGGTAGGGTACGAAACCAACTCAAAGTTATCCTTTCTGTTCTATCTATTCAAGAGTTCGTAGTAAAATAACATGAAGCTATTCTTTCCGCTCAATCTATCATAGAGTTCATGCTAGAATAACACCTTAAGACACAAATCAACCAAAACCCTAATGTCACCTAGATACTCCATTGTCACCTCAAGTATCCGTGGGCATGATTATACGATATGCATCACACAATCTCAGATTCATCTATTCAACCAACACAAAATACTTCAAAGAGTGCCCCGAAGTTTCTACTGGAGAGTCAAGACGAAAACGTGTGCCAACCCCTATGCATAGGTTCATGGGTGGAACCCGCAAGTTGATCACCAAAACATACATCAAGTGGCACATGATATCCCATTGTCACCACAGATAAGCACAGCAAGACATACATCAAGTGTTCTCAAATCCTTAAAGACTCAATCCGATAAGATAACTTCAAAGGGAATACTCAATCCATTACAAGAGAGTAGAGGGGGGAGAAACATCATAAGATCCAACTATAATAGCAAAGCTCGCGATACATCAAGATCGTGCCATAGAGAGAACACGAGAGAGAGAGATCAAACACATAGCTACTGGTACATACCCTCAGCCCCGAGGGTGAACTACTCACTCCTCGTCATGGATAGCGCTGGGATGATGAAAATGGCCACTGGTGAGGGATCCCCCCTCCGGCAGGGTGCCAGAACGGGCTCCCGAGAGGTTTTTGGTGGCTACAAAGGCTTGCGGCGGTGGAACTCCTGATCTATCTTCATATTCGTTGTTTTTAGGGTACATGGACTTATATAGGCGAAAGAAGTCAGTTGAGGGAGCCTCAAGGGGCCCACGAGAGGGTAGGGTGCGCCCTCCTGTCTCCTGGCCTCCTCGAGGATCTTCTGACGTGAACTCCAAGTCTCCCGGATCATATTTTTCCTAAAAATCACGCTCCCGAAGGTTTCATTCCGTTTGGACTCGGTTTGATATTCCTTTTCTTCGAAATAATGAAACAGACAATAAAACAACAATATGGGCTGGGCCTCCGGTTAATAGGTTAGTCCCAAAAGTAATATAAAAGTGTATAATAAAGCCCATAATCATTCAAAACAGATAATAAAATAGCATGAATGCTTCATAAATTATAGATACGTTGGAGACGTATCAGCCCTCCCATTTAGGTTTAGATTATCATTTTTCTTCTCCGGGAGGCGTAGAATAAGTTCTGCGACATTGTATGTTTTAGCCCGCACTTCTCTGCTTTTGTAGCGCCTGGCCTGTTGCTGATAGAATTCGAAACGGGCCTTGTCAACATCACGCTCCTCTTCAAGTCCATATAGGTCATCTTGCCGATCTAGTTCGGCTTCTTTCTCTTCATAGATGCGCACTCTAGGTGAGTCATGAATAATATCGCAGGGCAGTACAGCCTCTGCGCCGTACACCATAAAGAAAGGTGTGTATCCGGTCGTTCGATTGGGCGTGGTCTGGAGTCCCAAAAGTACGGAATCGAGTTCCTCAACCCAGTGCTTGTCTGATTCTCGTAAAGAGCACACTAGTCTAGGCTTAATACCACTCATGATCAGACCATTGGCTCGTTCGACTTGTCTGTTTGTTTGAGGGTGGTATATATATGCACAGTCGAGTTTAATGCCAACTTAGCGCACCAAGTTTTCACCTCATCAGCTGTAAAGTTAGAGCCATTATCAGTGATAATACTATGCGGGACACCATAACGGTGGACCACACTGGATATAAAGTCAATCACTGGTCCGACCTCAGCTGTTTTTACTGGTTTGGCCTCTATCCATTTAGTGAATTTATCCACCATGACCAGCAAGTATTTCTTTTTGTGGCTTCCCCCTTTAAGGGGTCCAACCATGTCAAGCCCCCAGACCGCAAAGGGACAAGTAATGGGGATTGTTCTTAGTGCGGTGGGAGGCATGTGGCTTTGATTGGCGAAAAGCTGACAGCCCACACAGCGTTGGACAAGGTCTTGAGCATCAGCTCAAGCCGTAGGCTAGAAAAAACCTGTCCGGAACGCCTTGCTTACAAGGGCGCGGGCTGCAGCGTGATGACCGCCGAGACCGACATGTATTTCTGCCAGGAGTTTCCTTCCCTCCTCTTCGGAGATACACCTTTGAAGGACTCCGGTAGTACTTCTTTTATATAGTTCACCCTCATGCACTTTAAAGGCTTTGGAGCACCGAACTATGAATCACGCCTCGTTTGGATTGTCAGGGAGCTCTTGCCTATTAAGGCAAGCTAGGAATGGTTCGGTCCAGGGAGCGATAACCGCCATGATCTCATGATCAGAGGGTGTTATCTCGATATCCGGACCCCCGACATTGTCTGTGTTGTGTTCAGCGATTGGGGGTGTGATCAGGTCCGCATTGCCTTCTCTGTATTCATCGTGCCACACCACAGATGGCTTAAAAAGCCTTTCCACAAAGGTGTTGGGTGGCACGGGGTCGCGCTTAGTGCACATACGAGCGAGGATGTCAGCTGCCTGATTACTTTCTCGGGTGACATGATGGAACTCAAGTCCGTCGAACCGAGCTGATAGTTTTAATATGGCGTTTCGATATGCCACCATTTTTGGGTCCTTTGCATCAAACTCTTCATTGACCTGGGAAATTGCGAGGTTTGAATCACCGCGCACCTCCAAGCGTTGTATACCCATGGAGACAGCCATGCGAAGACCGTGAGGTATCGCCTCTTATTCGGCTGCATTATTAGAGTCCGTATACATAATTTGCAGTACGTAGCAGATTGTGTCCCCAGTGGGTATGTGAGGATTAAACCAGCCCCCAGTCCGGCCAGCATTTTGGAGCCATCGAAGTACATAATCCAATTAGAGTATGAGGTGTACTCTTTAGGGAGTTCGGCTTCCGTCCATTCAACGACGAAGTCGGCGAATACCTGGGATTTAATAGCCCGGCGTGGCTTGTATATGATTTCGAACGATAATAGCTCAATGGCCCATTTGGCTATGCGGCCAGTGGCGTCCCTGTTATTGATGATGTCATTTAGCGGCACTTCGGATGCCACTGTTACTGATCACTCTTGGAAGTAGTGTCGATGTTTGCGGGATGCCATGAAAACTGTGTAGGCTATCTTCTGATAGTGAGGGTATCGGGATTTGCAAGGTGTGAGGACCTCTGATACATAGTAGACTGGTTTTTCGGTGGGGAATTTATGTCCCTCCATGTCGTGGTTCTAAGCCTGACAGTAGAGTGGGGGGTAGGTACGGAGAGGCAAGGTCCTAGCTATGGAGAGGTTGTAGACACAAGGGATGTACGAGTTCAGGCCCTTCTCGGAAGAAGTAATAGCCCTACGTCTCGGAGCCCGGAGGCGGTCGAGTGGATTATGAGTATATGAGTTACAAGGTGCCGAACCCTTCTACCTGTGGAGGGGGGTGGCTTATATAGAGTGCGCCAGGACCCCAGCCAGCCCACGTAGGAGAGGGTTTAAGGTGAGTTAAGTCTGGGGCGTTACTGGAAACGCCCCACATAAAGTGTCTTTACTATCATAAAGCCTACTTAATTACAGGCCGTTGCAGTGCAGAGTGCCTCTTGACCTCCTGGTGGTCGAGTGAGTCTTCGTGGTCGAGTCCTTCAAGTTAGTCGAGTGAGTCCCTCGTTGGTCGACTGGAAGGCGACCTCTTCTAAGGGTGTCCTTGGGTAAGGTACTTAGATCAGGTTCATGACCCTACCCTAGGTACATGACCCCATCATTAGCCCCCGAATGGATTGAGGCTTCGAGTGAGGAAGGAGTTGATGTCGTTTCCGATTAACCTTTGCACTCTGGTCGTGTGTTGTTCTGGACCAAAGAATCTCTTCGTCGATGGTGAGCAACTTGTCTTCAGTCGACTCGATCCATTCTCTTCTTTCGTCGAGTGATCTTTCGGGCTTCGACGATTCCCGAGCGATGGATCGCGGGAAACCCCGCGTCTGACAGACTGATCTGCCGTTCGCAGATTCCGCGGGATGCGAAATTTGGGGACGCGCGCGAAGTGGAGCGGACCGCGGCGTTCGGATGGGACGGGACATAGACGCCTCGATCTCCGCGCCGCTTTCTTCGCCACGTATCCCGTCTGCATAACTGTTCCTGGATATGATTAGATCGACCGGGCCCACCTGTCATTCACTCTGAAGGGACCTTATAAATGCGCCCGGCGAGGATTTCTGTACTGTGCCTCAGCATTCTCTCTCTCTCTGCTCCCTTCGTCCCCGTCCAGCGCGCTCGCTCTCGCCCCCGCACAACTTCCCTTTGCGCATCTCGCCGGCAACCATGGCCAAGGAGAAGATGGCGGCGCTGGAACGTGCGAAGAAGGCGTCGGCGTCGGAGAAGGCAAAGGGGAGATCTACCAGCCGCGGCGGGTCCTCGTCCAGATCCCGCCTGCCGAAGGGCTGGGTCCAAGGAGACTGGATCCAGTCGACCATCACAGAGAAAGACCTCCTCGACATGGCCAACGAGGGCTTGATCCCTCATGGAGCTGCGAGGCTTCCGGGGAAGGAGTGGCAGCCCCAGCCAGAAGAGGGTGAGTGTGTGCTCTTGGCCACCCATGTTGATCGTGGATTTTCTTTGCCGCCGAGTATTTTCTTCCGTGGCTTCTTGAACTTCTTCGGAGCGCAGCTCCACCACTTTACCCCAAATTCTATTGCCTATCTTGCCGCGTTCGTGTCCATGTGTGAGGGTTTCCTGGGCTGTCGACCGCACTGGGGTTTGTTCAAGCATATATTCACGTGTCGCTCTCAGACCGTGAAGAAGGCGAGCCCAGGTGATGAGAGAACCCGAGTCGTCCAAATGTGTGGGGGTCTGGGGATCCAGGTGAGGAATAAGAGCACCTTCCCGCCCATGACCTTTCCCGAGTCAGTCAGAGGCTGGCAGTCGACTTGGTTCTACTGCCAGGACCAGTCGACGCCGGGGCAGTCGAGTGGACTCCCTCAGTTTACCATGGACCGAGTGAACAAGCCCTCCTCTCTGAAGCTGATTCCGGAGGAGAAAGCTGACGTGAAGATGTTGATGGAGCGCGTGGTGCAGTTGGTTCGGGAGGGAGTGACGGGCATGGATCTCCTGGAGGTCTTCCTTAGGCGTCGCATCCAGCCCCTTCAGTTCCGGAGCCACTGCATGTGGTTGTACTGTGGGACTGAAGACGAGACTAGAGTCCATCCAGAAGCAGTCGACGACGTCACTCTGGAAAGATGGATGGTAGCCGTTACCGGAAACAAGGATAACCCACACGGAGCCAGAAGGATTCCTCCACTCGACCACAACAGCGATCCAAACAAGGTACGTTTGCTCTGCTCTCCACTGTGTTCTTGTTCACATTCATTTCTATTTATCCTGTCGACTGGTCGATTGATCCTTGTCTTGAAATCTGCTAGGCCCTCACCGAGCTGTACTCGATGCCCAATGGGGCACAAGCTCCGACTGAGGAGGGTGAGGCGAGTGGGGGCGAGAGCCAGGAAGAGGAGGAATGGGACTCGAACGTTGCAGAGGATGAAGACGACGACGATGATGATGACGGTGATGAAGATGACATTGAGGACGAGGAAGAAGAGGAGGAGGAGGTCGTACCACCGCGCTCAGAAAGGCGGTCGAAGCTTGTCCACGACCCTTCGACTGAACGTGGCAAGGGGGTTGCGACCGTTGTTCAGTCGACCAAGCGCCCTCGGACCACCTCTCCGGTGCCGACTGAAAAGGCGCCGAAGCAGCCCAGGGCGGCCCCGTCAAAGACGATTAAGCTCCTACCGAAGATGAAGGTGTCCATCCCCACCATATCAGGGTAATCGTGCTGCTTGAATCTTCTTATTTTGTGCGAACTTTGTCTCTGGTCGACGCTGAAGTTAGTCGACTGATCCTTTGGAGTTGCAGTGCTGCTACTTCTGAAACCTCAGCCCGGGCTGATGACCATGAGATGGAGGACGCAGCAACTTCAAAACCAGGTACTGTATTCTTAACGCCGTTCTTAGTCGACTGACTCGCGATCTCTGATCCTGATTCTTCTCCGTAGCTCCACCCAATGCTGTTATCAATCTCCCTGATGATGATGAGGATGAAGAACCACTGAAGCGCAGGAGGAGTAGGAAAGCGTCCGCCAGTAAGGTGCCCCAGGATGTGACGGCGCCTGAGATTCTGATTGCGGAGGAAGAGAACACCACTCGACACACGGTGTCCTTCGCAGATCCATTGACGAGTGCTCAGCAGCCCTCCCTCTTCACGACGCACCACGTCCCAGAGGACCAAGCTGGCGCGGCGAAGGAAGCCATACGCCAGGCGAGAATCATGATGGAGCAGTTGAAGACCATCCGGGACGCGAGCCAGGCAGCTTATGACGCTAGTTCTGCCTTCCAAAGCAATGTTCAGGTCAGTCGACCACCGTTTGTTCTGTTGGATATGCTACCAAAAACTTTTCCTTTCCGGAATTTATAGTAGTCACCCAGTGGGTGTGTCGATTAAACTCCGTGTTAGCGGGGGCACGCTGAGTGCACCCGCTGGGTGTAGTCCCCAAGGCTAAGGTCGACTGCTGGCAGTCGGCCTTAGGCTTTATGATGTCAATCTTTCTGTCAGTCGACTATGTCGACTAGATTTCACAAACCGGTGGGGGCACGCTGAGTGCACCCACTGGGTGTAGTCCCCAAGACTGTGGTCGACTGCTTGCAGTTGATTACAGTCTTAAAGAATACATCTCTCTTTTTTTTTTGAGGTCGACTGGTCGACTTTGTCTTCAACAGAATTAGTGGGGGCACGCTGAGTGCACCCACTGGGTGTAGTCCCCGAGACTACGGTCGAATGCTTGTATTCGGCTGTAGTCTTAGAAACGTGTGTTTTTTCCTTTTTCACTCGGAAGTGAATTATATTTGACATTTAGTCGATTGGTTCTTCGCAGAACTCTTGTGATCTTGTGGCTCGCTACTCCGAGCTGGAAAACAAGCACACTCAACTCGAGCTGAGCTTGAAGCTGGTTCAGGAGAAGCTGACGAAGGCAAAGGAGGAGACCGAAGGTATGTTTGGTGAGATCCTGACGACTGTTTTTCCCCTTGCTTGTTTCAAAATCTGATCTTGCTGTAACTTGCAGGTAAGGTAAGGGAGGCCCAACAGAAGAAAGACCTCGAACTAGCTGAGAAGATCAAGCTTGCTGACGAGAAGTTAGCTTCAGTCACCAAGCTTGAACAAGACAATACCAATCTGAAAGCTGCTCTTGGGATCGCCAACGAGGAGGTCAGTCGACTAAAAACTGATAAAGCTGCCCTGACCGAGCAAGTCAGTAAGTTGACTGGGAAGAAAAATGATCTGGAGGCCTTCCTGAGTGGTCTTGCCAAGAAGCTGTTTCTTATGCTTGAAGGTAAACCTCTATGCTCGGCAAACATTTCCAATTGTGGTTTTTCCATTCGACCATCCCCTTGACTTAGTGGTCATCCTTGCAGAATTTTGTCAAAACTTTGAAGAAACTAGCCGGCTGGAGCCAAACCTCGACCCCGTCAATTCTCCGGTGAACGACGAAGTTGCCATGGATGTTTTCCGACTGGAGTCTCGTGTTGCAGCTGTCGTGGACTATCTCGCAAGACTGAAGGCCGCCACATCTCGCATCGACTCGATGCTCTGGCCTGAGGAGACACTTCAGAATGACCTTGAGTCGCTGATGGCCCGCTTGAACACGATCCCTGGTCGAGTGCAGGAATGGAAGAAGTCCTCGGCTCGGTGTGGTGCAGATGTTGCTCTGTGTCTGGCCCGAGTCCACTGTAAAGATGCGCGAGAAGAGAAGCTGGCGGCCCTTCGGGTGGCCAACACCAAGAAACACGACTTCAGGTCCTTTATGGAAACTTTCCTTGCAGCTGCCACTCGGATCGCCGACGGAATCGACCTTGATGAATTCGTTGCACCTTCCAGCCCTCCACAGGAGGGGTAAAAAACTTCTTCTGTCTCGACGCTTTAAATTTGCCTCGGTATGCCGAGTGGAATTGTAACCGATAAACCTTAACAGGCTTAACACCTGAGCACTTTCGGTTCCTTTAGATATCGATTCAAACTTGAATTTGGTGCTTGAATACGATGCCTTTGGCTCGAAATGTCTTTTGCAGGTTCAAAGCAAGGCGCCTTTACTGCAATCGACTTATTCTTTAGTCCACTTAGGCGAGCACTGGGCTGCGGCTAAGCCTCCGAGTGGAAGCCCGGCTTACCACTCGGTAGGATTTCTATAACTTAGGCGAGCACCGGGCTGCTGCTAAGCCTCCGAGTGGGAGGTTTGCTCTTCACTCGGTAGGATTTTTATAACTTAGGCGAGTGCTTGGACTGCAGCTAAGCCTCCGAGTGAGAGGGTCGCTCTTCACTCGGTAGGATTTTTGTAACTTAGGCGAGCACAGGGCTGCAGCTAAGTCTCCGAGTGAGAGGGTTGCTCTTCACTCGGTAGGATTTTTATAACTTAGGCGAGTGCTTGGACTGCAGCTAAGCCTCCGAGTGAGAGGGTCACTCTTCACTCGGTAGGATTTTTGTAACTTAGGCGAGCACAGGGCTGC
>NC_057810.1:508664538-508763822 GCF_018294505.1 Triticum aestivum | reverse complement strand
CGAGTGAGAGGGTTGCTCTTCACTCGGTAGGATTTTGATAAACTTAGGCGAGTGCTTGGACTGCAGCTAAGCCTCCGAGTGAGAGGTTTGCTCTCCACTCGGTAGGATTTTGATAAACTTAGGCGAGTCCTTGGACTGCAGCTAAGCCTCCGAGTGGAAGTCTGGCTTACCGCTCGGTAGGATTTTTGATAACTTAGGCGAGTGCTTGGACTGCAGCTAAGCCCCCGAGTGAGAGGCTTGCTCTTCACTCGGTAGGATTTTGACAAACTTAGGCGAGTCCTTGGACTGCAACTAAGCCTCCGAGTGGAAGTCTGGCTTACCGCTCGGTAGGATTTTTGATAACTTAGGCGAGTGCTTGGACTGTAGCTAAGCCCCCGAGTGAGAGGCTTGCTCTTCACTCGGTAGGATTTTGACAAACTTAGGCGAGTCCTTGGACTGCAGCTAAGCCTCCGAGTGGAAGTCTGGCTTACCGCTCTGTCAGGACCCCGACTCAATGCCACATCGATCTAGCATGTAACACCTCATATCACTTTGCGGCCTCACGCACGGTATCCCCACGGGTGTCGCCTTACCTTTGCCCGGGACCGTTTGCGCCTTTTGGCACACGTATATGATGGTGTCGCTAGCATCCATATGATAAAGAGCCCGGGCTGACATGGCTAGTCGTAAACCCAAAGTGGCACTAACTTACAGGGACAGGCATCCATGACCCAACATCGAACGTGTCGGTCATCAGCGAGTGAATCCAGGCTGTAGCACTGGGCTAACAGGACTCCGGCGAACCGGGCTGTAGCGGGCTAGCAGGACTCCGGTATTCATCGCGTGACATTTCCCCGAAGGGACAGACACAGGATCGAAGAAGGACACATGCCGGCCTGCCTAAGTGTTCCGGAGCAGTAGCAAGCTACCAGGGCTCAGTGGAAGCACTAGGAGACATTTCCCGGTAAGAGAGGCTACTAAGGATAAACAACTAGATAGTCAGATCCCACACATAGCAATACACATTACACGTACGCATAACATGCAAGTATGTGCTGTACAACATGGCATCACAGCATAACTCAACAATCATATAGATAAAGGCTCAGAAGAGCCATCACAGCATTATTACAAACAGGGGTCACATGACCCAACAGTCAGAGCAATCAAGCAACAAGCGGAAGCATTACATGTCTGAGTACAGACATCTACAATGAAAAAGGCTGAAGAGCCTGACTATCTACAACATCCGATCAAGATCGTAGCTGAGGTACTAGCTACTAGTCGAAGTCCACGAGAACACTAGTAAGACCGAAGTCTCCGCTGCAAAAACATAATTAAAGCAACATGAGTACAAAGGTACTCAGCAAGACTTACATCAGATCCTATCATACATGCATTTGTATCAAGAGGGTAATGTGGGGTTTAGTTGCAGCAAGCCAGCTTTGACTCTGTGGCTATCCTGTTCTACGACTACCAGAAACTCTGGAGGTGAAACAACGTACACGAGTCCACTAAGCACCACACAATACACTACTATGGACTCATCCCCGTCTCCCTACGAGAAGGCCATCCATAGCACTCACACTTGTCTTGAGCATTTTAGAGTATCCACTTCAAGTTGTCTATGTACCATGTAAGCATCCAAGAAGTCCATAATCGCGGACCCGGCTATTCGAATAGATCATGTTAACCCTGCAGGGGTGTACTTCTTCACACACGCTCTCGCCACTTACCGCCATGTACACGTCATGTATCTCGGCAACCTTCAAGCGGAAGCCTGGCGAGGGTGTCGGCCACGACCTGACTAACCACACAAGACTCTAGTCCAGGTTTATCGCCTATTCGGGTTCCATCCGCAAGGAGATCCGGCCGGGGTGTCACTCACGGCCCCAAACGATGTGAGCAGGGTTCCCAAGCCCACCATCCGGGTGCCACTTGGTACACCGTGCCACGTGTGCCTAGTCTGTCCCAAGCCCACCCTGCCGGGTGCCAGTTGGTAGAAAAATAGCACTACCTACAAACACCAGAAACTAGTTGCGACTCCTGGACAGAGATCAAGTTGGTTAATAAGCCGAGAGAGTCAATTAAGGATCCCAATGTGTGGTAGTATCGAGTCATTGGACAACATACATAGAACTCAGTGCTTAAGGACGGTTCCAATGAGACAACCCACCATGTACTCCTACATGGCCTCTCACCGCTACCTTTACCAAATCGTGTTCACACACTTCACTCTCAGCATCAGAACATATCGTGACACTCCAATTCATTCCCAATGAATCAGACCTGACACAACTCTAAGCGATAGCAGGCATGGCATGGTAGGAACACATCAGTGGCTTCAATCAACTCCTACACATGCTAGTGGGTTTCAACTATTTACTGTGGCAATGACAGGTCATGCAGAGGAATGGGTTCAACTACCGCAGCACAAAGTAGCAGATGAATCGTTGTTGTCCTAATGCAATAACTGAGAGCAGGAGCGAGAGAGTAGGATTTTATCGAAATGAACAAGGGGTTTGCTTGCCTGGTAAATCAACAAGGGAGGCACTGCTTCACAGACAGGTACTCTGGAACGTCTCCGGAGCAGGACCTATCGAGAAGGAACGGTGCCGGCAATCAATACACAATCATATGCAACAATATGATGCATGAACATGGCATGTAGATGTGATGCTGTTTGAGCTAATGCAACTAGTAAACATTTGGTTTGAAGTCCAGTTGAACCAAAGGTTCAAATGCATTACTAAATTAAGTCTCTTATATATGCCATAATGTGTTTTCTCATATTCAGCATGTATAAGTTGGTTTGTCATGCATGAAACTAGTACAGATGGAAAGATTGCATTTTTCTGATAATTTTTCATATATAAATTATTTTAATCTGAGCTACGGTTGAATTGATATGAATTTTTGAAGTTTAAAACAATTTCTGGAATTTCCTGATTTAATTTAAATCCAGAAATCATATATTGCGCCAGCATGACGTCAGCACGACGTCAGCGGTCAACTGGGCTGGTCCGGGTCAAACCTGACCAGTGGGGCCCACTGGTCAGTGACTACGGCTAATCCTAATATAATTTAAACCTAACCTAGTTTAATTAGCCGGGCCGGGCCCGCATGTCAGTGAGTCAGTGGCAAAAAAATTAGCAAAAGTAAACTAATTAACAGGGGGGTCAAACCCCTGGTCAACAGGGCCTAACCCGCCGGCGGAGAGTCGCCGGCGAGGCCGAGGCGGCGGAGGCCTTCGGGTTTCTTGCTCCGGCAACCAAACGGACGGAGGAGGGGCTCTACGGATAGCTGGAAGGGCGCCGCGTCTTCCTGTGGAGTCGGTTGGGGTCGGGGCGGCCGGAATCGGCGCCGGCGTCAACCTAGGTGGCCACCGGAGTTCGGCCGAGGTCGAGCACGGCGCTGCGGTGCACTAGAGGGGAAACGGGAGGGCTCTGTGGGCTCCTGGGAGGGCGGCGAACTTGGTAACATGCTCGGGCGCAAGCTGGGGTGACCCTGGCCACGGCAGCGCCATGGCCGGCGGCGAGGAGCAATCGGCTCCGGTGAGAAGGGCGGCTAGAGTGCGGGAATGAGCGCAGGGAGGAGGGGGAATGGAAGAGGAGCTCACAGCGAGGTCGATGAGCAGCTCAGTGGTCTCGGGGAGGCGTCGGAGGTGGCGAATCGACCGCGGCGATCTTCGGTGGCCGACGACGGAAACGGCGATGGTGGCGGCGTTGCAGCGCGTCCGGGACCTCGTGGCTCGGTGGAGAGGAAGAGGGGGTCGCGGCGGAGCTCGGGGACTCTATGGAGGGGCGAGGGAACGGCGGGGAGCGCGTCGGTGGTGAGCTGCGGCGGCGGCAGCGCTCGGGTGCGCTCGGGGAAAAGAGAACCAGGGAGGAGGGAGAGCGAGAGGGAGTGAGAGCGGTGCGGGGCAGCGCGTGGCGACGTTCCGGACGTCCAGGCGTCGAGGGGGAGGATAGGCAGGCAGGTGCCGTGGCGGCACGGCGGTGCGCACGCGTCGGCCACACGCCCCTGGCCTCCTGGCGGGAGGTGGAGGACGACTGGCACTAGCCAGTCGGCTGGGCCGGCCAGCTGGGCCGCACAGTGCCAGGCCTCAGGTGAGCACAGGTAGGCATTTTTTTCTAATTTTGTTTTCTCTTTTCTACTTTTCTGGCATTTGTTTGGTTTAATAAAAATACTAAACCATTTTATTTGCTTATGCCAATTTTTGTAGAGGCTAATGGTATTATTCCAGAGCTCCTCGACAAAAGGCACAATTTTTGGACATATATTAATATATATAACTAATATATTTCCAATGCAAATATTTATCGAATTAATCCAAATGGCCAAAATAAATATCCATGAGCTCCTAAAAATATTGTTTTGATTTTTATCTCTGTCCAATATTTTCAGAGGGCATCATGAGCATTTTCTTGGACCCTTTTTGGAGAAATTTTTATTTGGGTCATTTTCAAAAATGATTCTGAGGGTTCCACCAATCCTCATTTCATATTTAAATGAAATTTAAATATGATGCACAAATGGCTAGCTAGTCTAAGTCATACCAGACTAGGGATGTGACAACTCGCCCCCACTTGAAAGAATCTCGTCTCGAGATTCAGGGGTCGACGGAAAGAAAGCGGGGTACTCCAGTCGAAGACGATCTTCTTGCTCCCAAGTAGCTTCTCTCTCGGAATGATGAGACCACTGAACTTTGAGAAACTTGATGTTCTGACGTCGAGTGACACGCTCTGCTTGATCAAGAATGCGAACCGGGTACTCTCGGTATGTGAGGTTATCTTGGAGATCAAGCGTTTCGTGGTCCACTCCGCGGATGGGATCCGAGAAGCAACGCCTGAGTTGAGAGACGTGGAAGACATCATGAACTCGAGAAAGATGTGGGGGTAGTTCCAACTGGTAGGCAACCTCTCCTCGTTTAGCGAGAATACGAAAAGGACCAATGTAACGAGGAGCCAACTTGCCCTTGATACCGAAACGATGGGTACCCTTCAAAGGAGTAACCCGAAGGTAAGCTTGGTCGCCAATTTCATAAGTCATATCCTTATGATGACGATCGTACTGGCTTTTCTGACGAGACTGGGCTGTTTTCAAATTCTCACGAATGATGCGAACTTGCTCTTCTGCCTCCTGGATCATGTCCGGTCCAAAGAATTGTCTTTCACCGGTTTCTGACCAGTTCAAAGGTGTTCGACATCTTCGTCCATAGAGAACCTCAAAAGGAGCTTTCTTGAGGCTGGATTGGTAGCTATTGTTATAAGCAAACTCGGCGAAAGGAAGACATTTCTCCCAATCCATACCGAATGAGATAACGCAAGCTCTGAGCATGTCTTCGAGAATTTGATTGACCCGTTCCACCTGACCACTCGACTGAGGGTGGAAAGCGGTACTGAAGGAAAGATGGGTTCCCATGGCAGTTTCGAAACTCTCCCAGAAATGAGAAGTGAAAAGACTGCCACGGTCTGAATTGATCTCTAGTGGAACACCATGAAGTGACACTATTCGAGAAATGTATAAGTCAGCAAGCTGACTAGCAGTGATACTTTCCCGAACAGGAAGGAAGTGAGCCACTTTGGAAAGACGATCAACGACTACGAAGATAGCGTTATTCCCTCTCTTGGTCCTGGGAAAGCCGGTGATGAAGTCCATACCAACTTTATCCCATTTCCATTCAGGAATAGCTAAAGGCTGAAGGGTGCCAGCAGGTCTCTGATGCTCTGCCTTAACGCGACGACAAACGTCACATTTAGCAATGAACTCTGCGATTTCTCTCTTCATCCTAGTCCACCAGAACCTCTGGCGTAGGTCCTGATACATCTTAGTGCTACCGGGATGAATCGTGAGAGGAGATTCATGCGCCTCCTTAAGAATCAATTGTCGAAGATGTTGCTTCTTGGGGACCACCAGGCGGTTTCCAAAGAAAAAAACACCTCGAGCATCAACAGAGAAACTACCAGCAACTCCCTTCTTAACGTTATCCTTGATACGAGAAATACCCGTATCATATTGCTGGCTAGTTATGATCTGATCCTCAAGAGCAGGTTTCGCCACCAAGGTAGAAAGGAATCCGTGAGGAGCAATGTGAAGGTTAAGCTTACAGAATTCCTCATGGAGAAGTGGTTGGCCTTGCTGCAACATGAGATTGTCGCAATAGGATTTACGGCTTAGAGCATCAGCCATGACATTGGCTTTGCCTGGGGTGTAGGTAATTCCTAGATCATAATCTGTGATCAACTCCAGCCAACGTCTTTGCCTAAGGTTCAGATCCGGTTGGGTGAAGATATACTTGAGACTCTGGTGATCAGTGTAGATCTCGCAACGTTTACCAAGGAGGTAATGTCGCCAGGTCTTGAGTGCATAGACTACGGCTGCAAGCTCTAGATCATGTGTAGGATAATTCTCCTCATGTGGATGCAACTGTCGGGATGCATAGGCAATCACATGACGATCCTGCATAAGAATGCAACCTAGTCCCTGTCGTGAGGCGTCGCAGTAGATAATAAAGTCTTTAGTGAAATCCGGTGGCACAAGTATGGGAGCAGAAGTCAGGCGTCTTTTCAGTTCGTGAAAACTGTACTCACACTGTGGGGACCACTCAAACTTTTTATCTTTCTTGAGAAGTTCCGTGAGGGGTTTGGCTACTTTGGAGAAGTTTTCAACAAAGCGGCGACAATAGCTAGCTACGCCAAGGAAACTCCTAACTTGTTTAACGGTCTCAGGTGAGGTCCAATCGAGAACGGCTTGAACTCTCTCGGGATTGACAGCAATGCCCTTACCAGAGATTACGTGGCCTAAGTAGGTCACTTCTGGCAACCAAAATTCACACTTGGAGAACTTGGCATAAAGGCGGTGCTCTCTGAGTTTTTCTAAAACAAGTCTAAGATGTTCGGCATGCTCTTCCTCGTTCTTCGAGTAAATAAGAATATCATCGAGGTAAACCACGACGAACTTATCTAAGTACTCCATGAAGATCGAGTTCATCAAGCGGGAGAATGTAGCTGGAGCGTTGGTTAGACCAAAAGACATGACCGTGTACTCGTACTGGCCATAACGGGTGACAAAAGCTGTCTTGGGAATGTCCCCGTTTCTGATTTTGATTTGATGGTAGCCTAACCTTAAATCCATCTTGGAGAAGACTGAGGATCCAGCGAGCTGATCATACAGGTCGTTGATCCTGGGAAGCGGATACTTGTTCTTTATCGTGACCAAATTAACGGGACGATAATCTACAACCATCCGGTCCGTACCGTCTTTCCTTCTTGACAAAGAGGACGGGGCAAGCCCAAGGAGAAGAACTAGGACGGATGAAACCCTTTTGCAAGGACTCATCGAGTTGTTTCTTAAGCTCGGCTAGTTCTAGGGGTGCCATCTTGTAAGGTCTCCGGGAGATTGGAGCTGTTCCTGGGATAAGATCTATGACGAACTCTACATCCCTGTCAGGTGGAACACCTGGCAGTTCCTCTGGAAAGACATCTGGAAAGTCACGACTACCGGGATATCTTCAAGGTCTGGAAGAGGGCTGGCATTCAGAGAATAGAGCTGACGCTTTGCAACTCTAGTGGAGACGGTGACTATCTTGCCAGACGGGTGTGTAAGCTGAACAGATCTTGTGTAACAATCAATCTTGGCATGATGAGCTGTCATCCAGTCCATACCCAAGATGATGTTAATATCTGAGGACTTGAGGGCTACAAGTGAGGCAAGGAATACAAGTCTGTCAACAAGGATTTCGTTACCATGGCTTACACTAGAGGTTTGCCATTTAGATCCAGGAGTTTGGATGACTAGCGGAGTTGGCATATCACAAAATGACATGTCGTGCAAACGAGCATAGCCTTCAGAAATGAAGGAGTGAGATGCTCCAGTATCGAATAGAACTGATGCTGGGTGACAATTGACAAGGAGGGTACCAAGAACGACATCTGGATCATCATGAGCGTCTTTAGCTGAGACGTGATGCACACGTCCACGTTCAGTGGGAATTGACTTGACACTGATCATCTTGCGTGATGGCTTAATACAGCCAACAGTCTTCTCGGGCTGGAGTGGAGCATAACTAGTCTGAGAGCAATCACGTGCATAGTGTCCTGGCTTCCCGCATGTGAAGCAAGTCCCTGAGGTTGGACGGGGACCCGCACGGACAAGCGGTCTACCAGTAGGCCTGGGTGGAACATACGACTGAGCTGGGGAAGGCACCACATAGGATGGCCTCGGTGCATATCCGGAAGGAAGAGCGGAGTTTGGAACCCAAATCCGGCGTTTCTGGGAACTAGAACCGGAGGAAGATCCCAAATCACGGGTGTGCTTATGAGACTCCTCGTAAGTGAGCTGAGCTGTCTCTGCATTAATGGCCTTGTTCACAAGGGCTTGGAATGTGTCGCAATGATGCAGGTGGAGATCACGGCGCAACTTGGGGTTGAGACCCTTCCGGAACCTAGCCTGCTTCTTAGCGTCCGTGGACACTTCTTCTGTGGCATAACGGGCGAGGTTCTTGAACTCTCTGCTGTAAGCATCAACAGCCATCTTACTCTGGGTGAGGCTACAGAACTCTTCTCTCTTGCGATCAAGGAGGGCCTGGGGAATGTGATGCTCGCGAAAAGCCTCAATGAAATCCTTCCAAGTAGGAATCTGGCCAGCTGGAAGCATAGCCTCATAGTTCTGCCACCAAAGACTAGCAGGACCTTCCAGGTGGTATGTGGCATAGGTGACCTTGTCATCTTCAGCTACGCTCGCGGAACGCAGCTTATGAGTGATGCTACGGAGCCAGTCATCTGCATCGAGTGGCTCGATGGAATGATGAAAGGTAGGTGGGTGCAAGCGAATGAAATCATGAATGGTAGCAGACCCTTTGAACTGATGTGCGGTGTTCTCCTCGATACGTGCCAACAAACAGTTAGACTCACGCTTGTTCCTCTCCATCTCTAGCATGAACTCGGTCAACGAAGGCTGGTCGGGAGGATCCTCATCCCTACCATCTCCGTGGTTCTGGCTACGAACAATAGAACTTGATGACATCCTGGTGAAACGAAACCAGAGACGGAATCAGCATCAACTATGGACTGTAGAATGTAGGACAAGGGATTAGTATCACTCGAACTCCTAGGGAAATTCCGGCAGCATAACGGCAGTAAAATGCTCAGAATGAGACATCCTACTAAAAATGGGGTGGTAACATACTCATCAACATTACTCAAGGTTCTGAGATCATACTAAACAGACTACACCGGAAATACTCAAAACTGGGGTATGACTCTGATCAACCAGTCCTATGGAACTACGGAGTAGTAACACATGATCCTGATAGACGGAAGAGAAGCCTAGTTCCTTAACCCCGTAGGAAAGATAGGATGACTCAGATCAGAAGGCCATGAGGTAAAGGAGTAAAAGAGCCTTACGTTCCAACCCACAATCAATTCCCTTACATAACTAAAGAATTTCTAGACTCGACTTCGACCGGTTTGGCTTGGTAATCCTACAGGCAGTCAAGCTCTGATACCAGCGCTGTCAGGACCCCGACTCAATGCCACATCGATCTAGCATGTAACACCTCATATCACTTTGCGGCCTCACGCACGGTATCCCCACGGGTGTCGCCTTACCTTTGCCCGGGACCGTTTGCGCCTTTTGGCACACGTATATGATGGTGTCGCTAGCATCCATATGATAAAGAGCCCGGGCTGACATGGCTAGTCGTAAACCCAAAGTGGCACTAACTTACAGGGACAGGCATCCATGACCCAGCATCGAACGTGTCGGTCATCAGCGAGTGAATCCAGGCTGTAGCACTGGGCTAACAGGACTCCGGCGAACCGGGCTGTAGCGGGCTAGCAGGACTCCGGTATTCATCGCGTGACATTTCCCCGAAGGGACAGACACATGATCGAAGAAGGACACATGCTGGCCTGCCTAAGTGTTCCGGAGCAGTAGCAAGCTACCAGGGCTCAGTGGAAGCACTAGGAGACATTTCCCGGTAAGAGAGGCTACTAAGGATAAACAACTAGATAGTCAGATCCCACACATAGCAATACACATTACACGTACGCATAACATGCAAGTATGTGTTGTACAACATGGCATCACAGCATAACTCAACAATCATATAGATAAAGGCTCAGAAGAGCCATCACAGCATTATTACAAACAGGGGTCACATGACCCAACAGTCAGAGCAATCAAGCAACAAGCGGAAGCATTACATGTCTGAGTACAGACATCTACAATGAAAAAGGCTGAAGAGCCTGACTATCTACAACATCCGATCAAGATCGTAGCTGAGGTACTAGCTACTAGTCGAAGTCCACGAGAACACTAGTAAGACCGAAGTCTCCGCTGCAAAAACATAATTAAAGCAACATGAGTACAAAGGTACTCAGCAAGACTTACATCAGATCCTATCATACATGCATTTGTATCAAGAGGGTAATGTGGGGTTTAGTTGCAGCAAGCCAGCTTTGACTCTGTGGCTATCCTGTTCTACGACTACCAGAAACTCTGGAGGTGAAACAACGTACACGAGTCCACTAAGCACCACACAATACACTACTATGGACTCATCCCCGTCTCCCTACGAGAAGGCCATCCATAGCACTCACACTTGTCTTGAGCATTTTAGAGTATCCACTTCAAGTTGTCTATGTACCATGTAAGCATCCAAGAAGTCCATAACCGCGGACCCGGCTATTCGAATAGATCATGTTAACCCTGTAGGGGTGTACTTCTTCACACACGCTCTCGCCACTTACCGCCATGTACACGTCATGTATCTCGGCAACCTTCAAGCGGAAGCCTGGCGAGGGTGTCGGCCACGACCTGACTAACCACACAAGACTCTAGTCCAGGTTTATCACCTAGTCGGGTTCCATCCGCAAGGAGATCCGGCCGGGGTGTCACTCACGGCCCCAAACGATGTGAGCAGGGTTCCCAAGCCCACCATCCGGGTGCCACTTGGTACACCGTGCCACGTGTGCCTAGTCTGTCCCAAGCCCACCCTGCCGGGTGCCACTTGGTAGAAAAATAGCACTACCTACAAACACCAGAAACTAGTTGCGACTCCTGGACAGAGATCAAGTTGGTTAATAAGCCGAGAGAGTCAATTAAGGATCCCAATGTGTGGTAGTATCGAGTCATTGGACAACATACATAGAACTCAGTGCTTAAGGACGGTTCCAATGAGACAACCCACCATGTACTCCTACATGGCCTCTCACCGCTACCTTTACCAAATCGTGTTCACACACTTCACTCTCAGCATCAGAACATATCGTGACACTCCAATTCATTCCCAATGAATCAGACCTGACACAACTCTAAGCGATAGCAGGCATGGCATGGTAGGAACACATCAGTGGCTTCAATCAACTCCTACACATGCTAGTGGGTTTCAACTATTTACTGTGGCAATGACAGGTCATGCAGAGGAATGGGTTCAACTACCGCAGCACAAAGTAGCAGATGAATCGTTGTTGTCCTAATGCAATAACTGAGAGCAGGAGCGAGAGAGTAGGGTTTTATCGAAATGAACAAGGGGTTTGCTTGCCTGGTAAATCAACAAGGGAGGCACTGCTTCACAGACAGGTACTCTGGAACGTCTCCGGAGCAGGACCTATCGAGAAGGAACGGTGCCGGCAATCAATACAGAATCATATGCAACAATATGATGCATGACCATGGCATGTAGATGTGATGCTATTTGAGCTAATGCAACTAGCAAACATTTGGTTTGAAGTCCATTTGAACCAAAGGTTCAAATGCATTACTAAATTAAGTCTCTTATATATGCCATAATGTGTTTTCTCATATTCAGCATGTATAAGTTGGATTGTCATGCATGAAACTAGTACAGATGGAAAGATTGCATTTTTCTGATAATTTTTCATATATAAATTATTTTAATCTGAGCTACGGTTGAATTGATATGAATTTTTGAAGTTTAAAACAATTTATGGAATTTCCTGATTTAATTTAAATCCAGAAATCATATATTGCGCCAGCATGACGTCAGCACGACGTCAGCGGTCAACTGGGCTGGTCCGGGTCAAACCTGACCAGTGGGGCCCACTGGTCAGTGACTACGGCTAATCCTAATATAATTTAAACCTAACCTAGTTTAATTAGCCGGGCCGGGCCCGCATGTCAGTGAGTCAGTGGCAAAAAAATTAGCAAAACTAAACTAATTAACAGGGGCTGGCCCCACCTGTCATCGACCCAGGAGGGTCAAACCCCTGGTCAACAGGGCCTAACCCGCCGGCGGAGAGTCGCCGGCGAGGCCGAGGCGGCGGAGGCCTTCGGGTTTCTTGCTCCGGCGACCAAACGGACGGAGGAGGGGCTCTACGGATAGCTGGAAGGGCGCCGCGTCTTCCTGTGGAGTCGGTTCGGGTCGGGGCGGCCGGAATCGGCGCCGGCGTCGACCTAGGTGGCCACCGGAGTTCGGCCGAGGTCGAGCACGGCGCTGCGGTGCACTAGAGGGGAAACGGGAGGGCTCTGTGGGCTCCCGGGAGGGCGGCGAACTTGGTAACATGCTCGGGCGCAAGCTGGGGTGACCCTGGCCACGGCAGCGCCATGGCCGGCGGCGAGGAGCAATCGGCTCCGGTGAGAAGGGCGGCTAGAGTGCGGGAACGAGCGCGGGGAGGAGGGGGAATGGAAGAGGAGCTCACAGCGAGGTTGATGAGCAGCTCGGTGGTCTCGGGGAGGCGTCGGAGTCGGCGAATCGACCGCGGCGATCTTCGGTGGCCGGCGACGGAAACGGCGATGGTGGCGGCATTGCAGCGCGTCCGGGACCTCGTGGCTCGGTGGAGAGGAAGAAGCGGTCGCGGCGGAGCTCGGGGACTCTACGGAGGGGCGAGGGAACGGCGGGGAGCGCGTCGGTGGTGAGCTGCGGCGGCGGCAGCGCTCGGGTGCGCTCGGGGAAAAGAGAACCAGGGAGGAGGGAGAGCAAGAGGGAGTGAGAGCGGTGCGGGGCAGCGCGTGGCGACGTTCCGGACGTCCAGGCGTCGAGGGGGAGGACAGGCAGGCAGGTGCCGTGGCGGCACGGCGGTGCGCACGCGTCGGCCTCCTGGCGGGAGGTGGAGGACGACTGGCACTAGCCAGTCGGCTGGGCCGGCCAGCTGGGCCGCACAGTGCCAGGCCTCAGGTGAGCACAGGTAGGCATTTTTTTCTAATTTTGTTTTCTCTTTTCTACTTTTCTGGCATTTGTTTGGTTTAATAAAAATACTAAACCATTTTATTTGCTTATGCCAATTTTTGTAGGGGCTAATGGTATTATTCCAGAGCTCCTCGACAAAAGGCACAATTTTTGGACATATATTAATATATATAACTAATATATTTCCAATGCAAATATTTATCGAATTAATCCAAATGGCCAAAATAAATATCCATGAGCTCCTAAAAATATTGTTTTGATTTTTATCTCTGTCCAATATTTTCAGAGGGCATCATGAGCATTTTCTTGGACCCTTTTTGGAGAAATTTTTATTTGGGTCATTTTCAAAAATGATTCTGAGGGTTCCACCAATCCTCATTTCATATTTAAATGAAATTTAAATATGATGCACAAATGGCTAGCTAGTCTAAGTCATACCAGACTAGGGATGTGACACGCTCGGTAGGATTTTTGATAACTTAGGCGAGTGCTTGGACTGCAGCTAAGCCCCCGAGTGAGAGGCTTGCTCTTCACTCGGTAGGATTTTTTACAACTTAGGCGAGCACAGGGCTGCAGCTAAGCCCCCGAGTGAAAGTCTTGCTCGTCACTCGGTAGGATTTTTGTAACTTAGGCGAAACGGATTCGCAGCTAAGCCTCCGAGTGGGAGTCTGGCTCACCGCTCGGTAGGATTTTTACAAACTTAGGCAAAACGGATTCGCGGCTAAGTCACCCACTGAGGGGGAATTTTATTGGACAAAAATAAAAAGTGATAGAAATTATGGAGGAACTATGACACTATTATTTTGAGGTCCATGAACTACAGAAGTACTTTATTGCAACTCATCCGAGTGATAAAACTTAAGTATAAAATGGGCGGAGTAGTTCCGCGTTCCAAGCCCGGGGCTCGTCGATATTATGCTCGACGTTGTAAAGACGGTACGCCCCGTTGTGAAGAACCTTGGTGACGATGAAGGGACCTTCCCAAGAAGGAGCAAGCTTGTGTGGTTTGTGCTGATCCACTCGGAGAACTAAATCTCCTTCCTGGAAGGCTCGACCTCTCACATTTCTAGCGTGGAAACGACGCAAATCTTGTTGGTAGATGGTCGAACGGATCAGAGCCATCTCCCTTTCTTCCTCTAAAAGGTCGACTGCGTCCTGCCGCGCTTGTTCAGCCTCTGCTTCGTTGTAGATTTCAACTCGAGGAGCATTGTGGAGAAGATCACTCGGCAAGACTGCTTCAGCTCCGTAGACCAAGAAGAATGGAGTTCTTCCGGTCGACCGATTAGGTGTGGTCCGCAGCCCCCAAAGCACCGAGGGAAGTTCGTCGACCCAAGCTCCAGCCGCGTGTTTGAGATCACGCATCAGTCGGGGCTTCAATCCCTTAAGAATCAGTCCATTAGCTCGCTCCGCTTATCCATTCGACTGCGGATGGGCGACTGCAGCGTAGTCGACCCGTGTGCCTTGGGAGTTGCAGAAATCTCTGAATTCCTCCGAGTCAAAGTTCGACCCATTATCCGTAATGATGCTGTGCGGGACTCCATATCTGAATATTAGTTCCCTGATGAAGCTAACAGCAGTACCGGTGTCAAGGTACTTGATTGGTTTAGCCTCGATCCACTTGGTGAACTTGTCGACTGCCACCAGTACATGCGTGAAGCCACTTCGTCCTGTTCTCAAAGGACCGACCATGTCCAGTCCCCATACTGCGAAAGGCCAGACGAGTGGGATGGTCTTCAGAGCCGACGCAGGCTTGTGCGACATATTCGAGTAGAACTGACATCCCTCGCACTTATCTACTATTTCTTTTGCCATCTCATTCGCCTTTGGCCAGTAAAATCCGGCTCGGTATGCTTTGGCCACGATGGTCCGAGAGGACGCATGATGACCACAGGTCCCCGAGTGGATATCATTGAGGATGAGTCGACCTTCTTCTGGTGTTATGCACTTCTGTCCAACCCCAGTCGCGCTTTCTCTGTATAATTGTCCTTTGATTACGGTAAAGGCCTTAGATCGACGGACGATCTGTCGAGCCTCTTCCTCATCCTCCGGAAGCTCTTTTCTCAGGATATATGCGACATACAGAACTGTCCAGTAGGGAATGACCACCAAAACCTCCATGATCAAGTCGACCACCGCTGGGACTTCAACTTCAGTCGGATCTGTGGCACTCTTGGGCTGTGGAGTTTCTTCGGTGAAAGGATCTTCTTTGACTGACGGAGTGTGTATATGCTCCAAGAACACACCACTCGGAATGGCTTCTCTCTTGGAACCTATCTTTGCTAGATCATCAGCTGCTTGATTTTTCAGTCGGGGTATATGATGGAGCTCCAACCCCTCGAACTTCTTTTCCAGCTTCCTCACTGCACTGCAGTATCCAGTCATGGCTGGGCTTCTCACGTCCCACTCTTTCATCACCTGGTTGACCACTAAATCCGAGTCACCATAGACCATCAGGCGACGGACGCCGAGTGAAATGGCCATGCGCAACCCATATAAAAGAGCCTCATATTCTGCCTCATTGTTGGAGGAATCAAAGTGAATCTGGAGCACATATCTGAGCTTATCTCCTCTGGGGGAAACCAGGACAACCCCAGCACCGGAACCATTCAACATCTTAGAGCCATCAAAGAACATGGTCCAATGCTCCGAGTGAACTTCAGTCGGCTACTGTTGTTCAATCCACTCGGCGAGGAAATCTGCTATTGCCTGGGACTTAATGGCTTTCTTTGCCTCAAACTTGATATCAAGGGGAAGAAGTTCAATCGCCCATTTGGCCACTCGACCAGTTGCATCTCTGTTGTGCAAAATCTCTGATAGTGGAGCGTCGCTGACGACAGTGATGGAATGATCAGAAAAATAATGAGCAACCTTCTTTGTGGTCATGTATATTCCATACACAAGCTTCTGATAATGAGGATATCTCTGCTTGGATGGAGTCAAGACTTCAGACAAATAATACACTGGGCGCTGAACTTTGAGAGCTTTTCCTTCTTCTTCCCGCTCGACCGTAAGCACAGTACTGACGACTTGTCCTGTGGCTGCGATATAGAGCAACAGAGGCTCTTTGCTGATTGGAGCAGCAAGCACCGGCTGGGTGGAGAGCAGAGCTTTTAGCTCGGCAAACGCTGCATCAGCTTCTGGAGTCCACTCGAACTTGTCTGTCTTCTTCATCAGTCGGTAAAGAGGCAATGCCTTTTCACCGAGTCGTGAGATGAATCGACTTAATGCGGCCAAGCATCCAGTAAGCTTCTGGACATCGTGCACTCGCACAGGGCGTTTCATTCGGAGAATAGTGCCAATCTTCTCTGGGTTAGCGTCGATTCCCCGTTCGGAAACGAGAAAACCGAGTAACTTGCCACCAGGAACTCCAAATGTGCACTTTGATGGATTGAGCTTGATATCATATCTTCTGAGGTTGGCAAATGTTTCGGCGAGATCAGCGAGCAGGTCGGAACCTTTTCGTGACTTGACAACGATATCATCCATATATGCTTCCACATTCCGACTGATTTGAGTGAGTAGACACTTCTGAATCATTCGCATAAATGTGGCTCCGGCATTCTTGAGGCCGAATGGCATGGTGATATAGCAGAAGCACCCGAATGGAGTGATGAAAGCTGTTTTTACCTCGTCGGGTCCGTACAGACGGATCTGGTGGTACCCGGAGTAGGCATCTAAAAAAGATAGCCTCTCGCATCCCGCGGCCGAGTCAACAATTTGATTTATGCGAGGGAGAGGAAAATGATCTTTCGGGCAGGCCCGGTTGATGTGCTTGAAATCAATGCACATTCGGAGCGACTTGTCCTTCTTAGGAACCATGACGACATTAGCGAGCCACTCGGAGTGGTATATCTCTCGGATAAATCCGGCCGCCAACAGTCGAGCCACTTCTTCACCAATGGCTTTTCTCTTCTGGACGGCAGACCGCCGAAGATGCTCTTTGACTGGTTTTGCAGATGAGTCGACTCTTAGGCGATGCTCAGCCAGTCCCCTGGGAACACCTGGCATGTCAGCGGGCTTCCATGCAAAAATGTCCCAGTTCTCACGGAGGAACTGGATGAGCGCTTCTTCCTATTTTGGGTCGAGTGTTGTGGAGATGCAGGTCGGAGCTGCATCGGGGTCGGTCGGGTGAATGTGAACAGGCTTCGTCTCACCGGACGACTGGAATGCAGACTCTGTGGCGGGTTTCTTTGATCGCAGCAAGTCACTCGGATCTGCGTTTTGCTTGTATTCTTCGAACTCGACCGCTGTCACCTGGGAATCGGCAATCTTGGAGCCCTTCTGAAAGCACTCTTCTGCCTTTTTCCGATCACCGGTGACAGTGATCACTCCTTTGGGGCCGGGCATCTTCAATTTGAGGTACACGTAACATGGTCGAGCCATGAACCGTGCGTAAGCTGGTCTCCCCAAAATGGCATGATATGCACTCTGAAAATCCACGACCTCAAACGTCAACTTTTCTTTGCGAAAATGTTTCGAATCACCAAACACCACGTCCAAAGCTATTTGGCCGAGTGACTCGGCTTTCTTCCCTGGTATAACTCCATGAAAGCTCATGTTACTAGTGCTCAGTCGGGACATCGGAATGCCCATTCCTTTCAGTGTGTTTGCATACAACAAATTCAGCCCGCTTCCACCATCCATCAGCACTTTTGTCAGTCGAGTGCCTTCGACAACTGGATCGACCACCAAAGCTTGCCTCCCAGGGGTGGCAATATGAGTCGGGTGATCAGATTGGTCGAATGTGATGGGTATTTGAGACCATTTCAGATAATTTGCTTTTGCTGGGGCAACCATGTTCACCTCTCGGTTAATGACCTTCAGTCGACTCCTGCTTTCCACATCTGCAAAGATCATCAAAGTGGAGTTGATATGCGGATATCCTTCCTCATTGTCCTCCTTGTCTTCAGCCTTGTCCGACTCCTTCTCCTTGTCCTTAGACTGTTTTCCCTGAAACTGCTGGATCAGGAGTCGACATTGGCGAGTGGTGTGCTTCGGGTAGATGATATTCCCCTCTTCGTCTTTCTTCGTGTGGATGTGACATGGCATATCCATTACGTCGTTCCCTTCTTTATCCTTTACCTTCTTGGGGTTCCAGGATCCTTTTGGTTTCCCCTTAAACTTTCCCTGAGTCACGGCCAGAGCCTCTCTAGGAGCTGCCGGTTCAGCCTTCCGCTTCTGTTTCCGACTGGTGTTTCCTTTTTCCGACTGACTCGGCTTGTGCTTGCCGCTTCGGAGTCGGTCTTCTTCTTCGCCGTTGGCGTACTTGGTAGCAATCTCCATCATCCGACTCAAGGTCATGTCACCGGTTCGACCAAACTTCAAACTCAGTTCCCTGTTCTTGACGCCATCTTTGAAGGCGCAGACTGCCTGATGATCAGACACATTCTCCACAGTGTGGTGCAAAGTGATCCACCTCTGAATATACTCTCTGAGAGTCTCATTAGCCTTCTGCATGCAGACTTGCAACTCTGTCAATCCAGCTGGTCGCTTGCAAGTTCCTTCAAACGTTCTGATGAACACTCGGGACAGATCTTCCCAAGCGTAAATGCTGCTAGGAGGTAATTGAGTCAACCATGCCCTGGCAGAACCTTCCAGCATGAGGGGCAAATGCTTCATGGCCACCTCGTTGTTCCCACCACCAATCTGAACTGCCACTCGGTAGTCTTCAAGCCAAGTTTCAGGCTTAGACTCACCAGTGAACTTGCTGACTCCTGTTGCCAACCTGAAATTGGGAGGGATAACTGCGGCTCTGATAGCTCTGCTGAAACATTCAGGACCAGAAACATGCACTCGACTGCTTGTGGGCGCATCTCTGTCGAGTCCGCCCTGATGGGCTCTGTTCCGGTCGACCAAACCTTGCACGATAATGGATCGCGCGTCGAAGCCTGGTTCTCTGGGGTCGACTGGAACCCTTCGCCCTGTACTGTACTGACGCCTGTCATCTTGCCGCCGAGGAGCGTAAGACCCACCCCTCGGAGGGGAATTGGGCACTCGACGCCTATCATCTCGGTCGAGTCGGTCGCCATATTGATCTCGCCGATTCTCGCGCCCTTCACGCCGCAGAGGCGATCTGGGGCTGTGAGCCGACTGGACCGTATTCGCAGTGACGGATCGACTGTGAATTCTGTTGCGCGACTGAGACACGGCTGAATTCTGATCTCCTGCTGCCCGGAGCAGATCCCTGATCTGCAGCAAACCTCTGCCAGCTTCCGACTGCGAAGGCTGGATGGACTCTGCTATACGGGTCGCATCTGCTAAATTCTGGATTGGGGTTCGATATACCTGAGTCAGCGGGAAGAGTTGACGTCGACTGGTGTCGGGAACTCGTTGCCGTGCGCGCTCGTCGAGTGCTCGCTGAAGATTCTCCAGTCGAGTGCGTTCGGCCAAATTGGCCAGACGTGCCTCCTCCAAGGCACGAGCCTCGGGGGTTTCTCCTGCGATGGGAGTACGCAGGGCATCCACGTTCCTGCGGCAAAGTTCCTCTCTTTGCAGAGAATCGAGTGGCTCGGGCTGGTACTCTTCGTGGCCTCGTGCGGGGTCGCCTCCGTCACCTGCTCCACCATCACGGGCGAAGCCAGGGGGACTGCGGGGCCCGTCGACCATCAAGATTTCTGCCACTGGATCACTGCTACCGCACTCGGATGCAGTCTCTACGGAGCCAGTCGACAGATCGAACAAGCCGTAGAGAGATTCGTCGGGCTCGATTGCCGCAACTTGGGTGGTGGCCGATTGGCGAGCCACCGCGTGCCTCACCCATCGCTGAAGCCTCGACCGGCCCGAGCGCTTGCGCTGGCGGGAGACCGGGAGGGTGGACGATGGAGGAGCCGACCGATACGGGGTCGACGGTTGCCGCAGCAGAACGCCGCGGACACATGCGCGAAAATGCGTCGCACCGCGAACGGGGAGCGCATCAACGTCGAGTGGAGCCTCCTGGAGCCACGCGGAGTCGTCGGCGATGAAGGTGAGAGTGCCGAGACAGATCTCTCGACCCTCGACCAAAACTCCAGCAGACACCATGATGAAAGTACTCGGAAGAATCGCAACTTCTCCACAAAATCGCTAAAACACCTGCCCCACGGTGGGCGCCAACTGTCGTGGTTCTAAGCCTGACAGTAGAGTGGGGGGTAGGTACGGAGAGGCAAGGTCCTAGCTATGGAGAGGTTGTAGACACAAGGGATGTACGAGTTCAGGCCCTTCTCGGAAGAAGTAATAGCCCTACGTCTCGGAGCCCGGAGGCGGTCGAGTGGATTATGAGTATATGAGTTACAAGGTGCCGAACCCTTCTACCTGTGGAAGGGGGTGGCTTATATAGAGTGCGCCAGGACCCCAGCCAGCTCACGTAGGAGAGGGTTTAAGGTGAGTTAAGTCTGGGGCGTTACTGGAAACGCCCCACATAAAGTGTCTTTACTATCATAAAGCCTACTTAATTACAGGCCGTTGCAGCGCAGAGTGCCTCTTGACCTCCTGGTGGTCGAGTGAGTCTTCGTGGTCGAGTCCTTCAAGTCAGTCGAGTGAGTCCCTCGTTGGTCGACTGGAAGGCGACCTCTTCTAAGGGTGTCCTTGGGTAAGGTACTTAGATCAGGTTCATGACCCTACCCTAGGTACATGACCCCATCACTCCACCCCTCATTCGACGACGAGGATAACACTTACTACTTGATTAGTTGCCGAGATATATAATAACATAGGCTCCCCTATACCTGGTGCTGCCAGGATTGGGTTGCTTGCAAGGAGGGCCTTGATTTCTTCCAATCTTGTTGTGGCTGCATCCGTCCATTTGAAGTTGTCAGTGCGGCGCAGTAGCTTGTAGAGTGGTAATGCTTTTTCTCCTAATTTGGAGATAAATCGGCTTAAGGCCGCGATGCATCTAGCTAGCTTCTGGACCTGCTTAAGGTCTGTTGGGATGGCCAATTGTGACAGAGCCGGATCTTGGCTGGGTTTGCCTCGATTCCTCTGTGGGAAACAATGAAGCCTAGCAATTTTCCAGTTGGTACTCCGAAGACACACTTTTCTGGATTAAGTCGTATATCGTATGTCCGGAGGTTGTCGAAGGTGAGGCAGAGATCATCTACCAATGTCTCGACAGGTTTTGTCTTGATGAACACGTCGTCCATGTATGCTTCGACTGTTTAGCCGATTTGTTTTTCCAAGCAAGTTTGGTTCATACGTTGGTAAGTAGCCCCCGCATTTTTAAGCCTGAAGGGCATAATGTTGAAGCAGAAGGGACCATAAGGGGTGATGAATGCGATTGCAGCCTGGTCCAATTCCTTCATCTTAATCTGATGGTATCCGGAATAGGCATCGAGGAAACCTAGAGAATCGTGTCCTACAGTTGCGTCAATGATTTGGTCGATGCGAGGCAATGTGAAGGGATCTGTAGGGCAAGCCTTGTTGAGGTCCTTGAAGTTGACACACATGCGCCACAATTTGTCCTTTTTAGGTACCATAACCAGGTTGACTAACCAATCTGGATGTTTGATTCCCCGAATGAACCTAGCCTCTAATAACTTGGCTAGCTCTTCTCCCATGGCCTGACGCTTGGGTTCAGAGAATCGCCGTAGTGTCTCCTTTACGGGTTTGAATCCTTTGATTATGTTGAGACTGTGTTCGGCAAGTTTGCACGGGATGTCGGGCATGTCTGAAGGGTGCCAGGCAAAAATATCCCAATTTTCATGCAAGAGTGCGCGTAGGGTAGCGTCCACTGCTGGATCCAGCTGTGCTCCGACATATGCTATTTTATTAGGGTCCATCTGGTGCACTTGGAATTTTACTATTTCCTCTGCTGGTTTGAAAGAGGTGGGCTTGGATCTCTTGTCCAGGACAACATCATCCCTATCCACCATAGCTCGTAAGGTGGTTAATTCATCTGCCACTAGGGCTTCAGATAGTGCCTCAAGGGCCAAGGATGCGGTTTTATTTTCGGCACGAAGGGCTTTGTCCGGGTCGCTCGAGATTGTGATGATTCCATTAGGGTCGGGCATGTTGAGCTTCATGTACCCATAAGGGGTATAGCTTGAAAGCGTGAGAAAGCGTCCTGGCCGAGGATAGCGTGATACACACTATTAAAGGGTACCACATGAAAGAGCAACTCTTCGGATCTATAGTTCTCAGGCGTGCCAAACACCACATCCAGTTTGATTTTTCCCGAGTAGTGTGCCTCTCGACTGGGGATAATACCTCGAAAGAGGGTGTTGCTTTGCTCGATGTGTCACCTATCCATCTGCATCTTGTCGAGCGTGTCCTCATAGATGAGGTTAAGTCCACTACCACCGTCCATGAGCACTTTAGTAAGCCGAAAACCATCAACGATGGGGTTTAGTACTAAGGCGGCGGGTGCTCGGACTGACCGAGCCTTTGGTTCGTCTTCGGCCGTAAAGGTTATTGCCGCGTCATTCCATGGGCTCAATGCGGTCACTTGATGGACTTCGACGAGGTCGCGGAGCGCCCGCTTGCGCCGGTTGTTAGAAGAGAAAGTATCAAAGACTGTTAGGACGTTAAAGTTGTCCTTCTCTGGTGAGTATCCGTCTGGAGTTGTGGTGAGGATGGCCTCTCCACTTTTTGCTACTTGTCGGAGTACCCAGCATGCCCGGAGGCTATGGGTTGGGACTGTGTGCGGGGTGGTATGGATCGGGCAAGGTTTGTCCAATAGTTCGTCAAGAATGGACCTGGGTCCCACGAAGGGCTTGTTCTTCCCGCCCATAGTCTGGTGGTCGGGTGACCCACCGGGGTATGTTCTTCTAGCGTGGGCCGCATACTGAGATGAGGTGACGGGCTCCAGTTGAGTTTTCTAGGCCCTCCATATGCTTTCCATCGCACAATACTTTTGTACTACATGTGATAATTCCGTGAAACTCTGTATGTGGCGACGGTCGAGGGCATTCAATATCCCTTCGTCTGTGCAATTACGGTGGAAAACCAAAACTACGTCATTGTTCGAGCATGCCTTGATCCTCTTTTTAACAAGCAGGAATCTGGCCCAAAAGTGGTGGACCGTTTCCTGGGGCTTTTGCCGCACATTCATCAGGTCGTATATATATCTGGAGGACCTGAGTTGCTTGGAGAATATAGATTGTGGTGGGTGGGTGGATTAAATTTTGGATCCCGTTCCATGTCTGTGTTTGGAGACGGTATGGCTTTCGAAGTAACTGGTTCGGGTCCGGTTAAGCGCAAAGGCTCCGACAATCCTACAGCTGAACCAGAGTCCGGTGGGAGTAAAGTCCCTTCCGATGGGGAAGTATCTGACTCAGGGGATTCGGGGACCCGAACATACTTGGTCCTCAATATGGGGAGGGAAGCCTCTGTGGTCGGGTCCTCGACGACCGCCACAAAGTGGGTGATTGGTGGGTGATTAATTTCCCTCTAGTCGGGTTTGAGCCCGATCCATTCATAGTCCGTTGAGTCCCCTAGGGCGGCGATGCGGTCTAGCAGTTCGTTTAAGGATGAAACATCTACCGGATCCAATTTTTCAGAGTAATTGGGGCCAATGCGAGGACGGTGTCTGACGACCGTGGGGGGAGTTGTAGGCTCGACGGTCGCGCGGGCCCTCATGGTGAAACCGTCGAACCGGAGGGTCTGCCCCGAAGCCAGGCACCCTCCGGAAGTAATGTTGTTGATGATGATTAGGCGAGCCATGGATGACTTTTTGCAGACAGCACAACGGAGCTCTCAATGAAAGCACCAATGTTGGTGTCAAAGCCGGCAGATCTCGGGTAGGGGGGCCCAAGCTGTGCGTCTAAGGATAAATGGTAACAGGAGGCCAGGGGACGCAGTGTTTACCCAGGTTCGAGCCCTCTTAAGGGAGGTAAAACCCTACTCCTACTCGATTATATTCGATGAGTATGAAGATTACAAGAGTTGATCTACCTCGAGATCGTAATGGCTAACCCTAGATGTCTAGCCTATGAGGATTCCAATGGTCGTGAAGAAGATTCCCCCTATGGACTAACTCCTCCAGCTTATATACACACCGGAGGGGCCTAGTGTTTGTACAAGGTCGGTTTACCAGGGAAAGAAACCTCCAGACTCTATTCTTGCCGTCCACGCATTGAGAAGTCCCATCCGGACATGGTAGATAATCTTGAGCTTGATCCTGTACGACCCATGCAACTCAGCCCATACTCCTAGGATGGATACCTGAGGACCCCTGAATCTAGGACTCCCTCAACGCTAGCCATGGAGTCGACTCGCCTGGCCACCCTAGACGAGCATGATCGCCTGGAGCGGCTTCAGAGGGAGTTGGACGAATGCAAGCGCTGTCAACCCAGCTCCATTCGGCACAAGCGTCGGCTCCACTCGAGTGATCAACCTCATAAGTATGAAGTCCTTAGTACTCCGCTGCAAAATCTAGCAGCCGCAACTTGGATCACAGATTCCATTTAGCCCTCTAGGTCCGCTACAAAAAAAAGACACATCCGTGACATTTGGGCTGAACGAATTTTTTTTCCATCATACTTATGACACTTCTATGACGATAATTGTGACAAAACCCGGTATCATCATAGATGTGGTGGGCTCCTACTTCTATGACAAAAAATCGTGACAGAAAATGGGCTTTTTGTCGTGGGCGGGCCGGAGACGTAGCTGCATGACATTCTTTGGGCCATCCATGATGGAAAAAACCGTGGTAGAAGCGAGGGCGAGGAAAATTTCGGGGAGTTCCCGGTTATGGTGGGTGGTCAGGGGCCGAGCGATGTGCATTTCTCTCGTACACGTACGCATGTGTGTGCGAGGTGTTGGGATGTAACTGAACCCGAGCAAGGTGTTGAGCTCTAACTGATCCCGAGCGATTTCACTAGCTACGTTACTAAACCCGAGTGATTCCTTCGCTACTGCTGCTAACTGAAGTCGGTCAAACCCTGCTGCCTCCTTCCCTTGAAGAACAACGAGCGTTGTTGGGGGGGAGGGGGTAATAGTTCCCAGTGGGGGTGGATGAACAGGACCCCGTGGTGTTGCCTCTGGATGAACAGGACCCCGATCGATCGAGCCGGTTGGGGCCGGATGAACAGGACCCCATGGAGGGCTGGATGAACAGGACGACCCCATGGAGGGCTGGATGAACAGGATGACCCCGTGGAGGGCTGGATGAACAGGACGACCCCGTGGAGGGCTGGATGAACAGTAGACGGTGGAGGGGTGGATGAACAGTAGCCCATGGAGGGGTGGTTGAACAGGAGTCCATGGAGAGGGCTGGTTGAACCGGTGGAGTAGCGCATGGTGGAGGCTGAATGAGCAGGAGCCCGTGGATGAACAGTCGTAGGTGGAGGCTGGAGGAGATTGATGGTGGATGAACAGTAGCCCATGTAGGCTGGAGGAGGCCGATGGTGGAGATGAACAGTACCCCGTGGAGTCCCGTTTTGTGGTACGCCACACCTCTCCCGATAAACAGGACCCCCATTTCGACCATAGAGCTCCAACACAAGTCTGTTTCCTCCGTTTTGCGGTACGCCACACCCCTCCCGATCAACAAGACCCCGTTTTGACCGTAGGAAGTCCAACACAAGTTCGTTTCCTCCATTTTGCGATACGCCATACCCCTCTCAATAAACAGGATCCCGTTTCGAATGTGGCCGGTCGAACACAAGGTCATTTCCTCCATTCTATGGTACGCCAGGCCTCATTTCCATCGGCTATTCCGTCCAAGCCGGTTGGCTCCCACGCGTTCCGTTGCCTCCGGATGAACACGACGCATTCCGTTTCCTCCCAATGAACACGACACATTTCGTTGCCTCCCCATGAACACGACAACGACGCAGTTTCTCCGTTCCGACCCAGCCATGTACCCGAGCCCTGGCCGTATGTATGCGCTAGTAGGCATTCGAGACCCCGCCCATATGTACGTACGTGGCCGTATTTACTTTCTTGCACCCTGGCTGTTGTACGTACATGTATGTGCTACATGCGCGCCTCTACTACGACACGTGAGCGTCTCTACTACGACACGTGCACGCCTCTACCTCGACCAGTATGTGCGTACATGTCCGCGACCAGAATGACAACGCTATGTAAGCTTCGACCAGGTGGGTCCTGGCTGTCAGGCACTTCCTTGCGTGCGAAGATGTAGCTGGTGGGTCCTAGCAGTCAGGGGGCGAATCAATTTTTATTGCCCGGACGCACTTCCTTGCGTGCAAAGATGTAGCTGGTGGGTCCCAGCAGTCAGGGGGCGAATCATTTTTTTGCCCGTAATATGGACGCACTTCCTTGCGTGCGAAGATGTAGATGGTAGGTCCCAGCAGTCAGGGGGGAAATGCTTTTTCCATGGAAGTGGCCCGTCGGGTGGGTCCCTGCTGTCAGGTGGAGGAATCATTATTTTCCGCGTAATAAGGAGGCACTTCCTTGCTGCGACCGTGGACCCAGCTGTCAGCCTCTCCACGTACAGTCTAGGTCCGATGGAAGTCATTCCTTGACCACGTTGACCATGCCGCGATGAGAGCACCAGGGTGGTGGACGATGGCGAGGCCTAGGAAGGGGACGACGTGGAGCCGGGGAAGACGCGACAGTGGATGCCCGCGCGTAGAGGAGTATGAGAGTTCACTAGTTCGGCGGTGGTGTGAGGCTGCCGTCGCCGAAGAATAATAGGGGATGTGGGTGAGTGGAGATATGTCCTGACCAGTGGTGGGAGTAGTATGGGGCGGTGAGTCCTCCGCGGCATCACAACCGGCGACGGGAGGCAGGAGCATGCGACACGACCGGTGCTGCTTTGGGCGGCTGGAGCAAGAAGACCAGAGGTTGAAGAAGCACTACGGCCGTTGGATTGACATCGTACAGTCACTGGAGCTAGAATCGTTTATATTGACTAAGTTGACAAATCCCTCCGTCCCAGTCAACTTAGTAGGCCCACAATTCAGCCTCCCACCAACGTGGGTCCCAGCTAGCAGGGGGAGTATTCATTTTTTATGCGTAATAAGGAGGGACTTCCGGTGGGTCCGAGCTGACAGCGGGGGGAACGTTTTTTTTCACGAAATACGGTGGCCCGTCCGGTGGGTCCCAGCAGTCAGGGGGAAACACTTTTTTCACGAAATACGGTGGCCCGTCCGCTGGGTCCCTGCTGTCAGGTGGAGGAATAATTATTTTCCACGTAATAAGGAGGCACTTCCTTGCGGCTGCCGTGGACCCAGCTGTCAACATCTCCCCGTACAGTACTCTTCCGATGGAAGTCGGTCGTTGACCACATTGACCAGGCCGCGCCGAGAGCACCACGGCGGGGCCTAGGAAGGGGACGACGCAGAGCCGGGGAAGACGCGACAGGGGATGCCCACATGGAGAGGAGTACGAGGGTTCACTGGTTCGGCTTCGATGTGAGGCTGCCGTCGTCGCAGAATAACAGGGGGTGTGGGTGAGTGAAGGGATGGCCTGGTCAGCGCTGGGAGTAGTATGGAGGTGGTGAGGCCTCCGCGGCAGCACAGCCGGCCACGAGAGGCAGGAGAAGGCGGCACGACCGGCACTGCTTTTGGCGGCTGGAGCAAGAAGACCAGAGGTTGAAGAAGCACTATGGCCATTGGATGGACATTGTATGGTCACTGGAGCTAGAATCGTGCATATTGACTAAGTTGACAAAGCCCTCTGTCCCCATCAACTTAGTAGGCACACTATACTGGGTCCCAGCTAGCAGGGGGAGTATTCATTTTTTGTGCGTAATAAGGAGGCACTTCCTTGCATGCGAAGATATAGCTGTCAGCGGCGGTAACGTTTTTTTTGCGAAATACAGAGGCCCTTTCGGTGGGTCCCAGATGTCAGGTGGAGGAATCAATATTTTGCGCGTAATAAGGAGGCATTTCCTTGCGTGTGGCCGTGGACCCAGCTGTCAGCCTCTCCACGTATAGTCCACTTCAGATGCATGTCGGTCGTTGACCACATTGACCACGCCGCGTCGAGAGCACCAGGGCGATGGACGACGGCGAGGCCTAGGAAGGGAATGAGAAGGAGCCAGGGAAGACTCAATAGTTGTTTCCCATGCAGAGGGGAGAGTATGACTGTACGAGGGTTTACTGGTTCGTCTGTCGTCGCCGGAGAATAACAGCAGGTGTGGGTGAGTAGAGGGATGGCTAGGCCAGCGATGGGAGTACGGTGGGGCGGTGAGGCCTGCATGGCAGCATAGCCGGCCGCGGGGAGAAGGAAGCAGGAAGTCCTGCTGGCGCTTGTTTGAGCGGCTGGAGCAGGAAGAGCAGAGATTGAAGAAGCACGACGGCCTTTGAATGGACATCCAACTGTCACTGCTTGTGCGTCAACTTCTTTTTAGGAAAGCCTCAAATCTATGGAAAACAACATACAGGCCATCTACCATTATTTCTAATAATTTACAACCCATTTGCTAATTCTTACGATTTTTTTGGAGCCCATATTTTTTTGTTACCATTACTGCCCATATTGCGGCTACGGTTAAAAAATTATACGAAATTTTGCATATGTCGGTGCGGTCTGAACTATTTTTAATCTCGGAATTTTGAGTCACATTCAAACTGATTTTAAAAATAAATGTATATCAATATAAAATCCAATAAATTGTCCACGCATAAAAATCAATGCAATTTAAAATCTCGAAATGAAAAAAGAAATTCGAAACTAATTGCCGGTTTGATGTGTTTTAAAAATGTACAGCCCATTTGTCATTATTGATAGGCCATTTTCTCGGCCAGCTGAATGAAGGTCTTCTCGTCTTGAAAGATTTGCAGCCCAACAGGCCTGACAAAGCGACTTACTTGACAAATCACAAAAAAACTGGGCTAGCCATTTTCAGAAAGAAAAAAAAACTACCTGGCTGGTCTGTGGTAAACATAAAAGAAAAGGCTGTCTAGACAGGCCAGAGTGCCCCGCACAGCCCAGTTGACACCCTGCTTCTATCTCAAAAACAAATTAGATAAATGCCACTCCAATTATGGCGATTCTTAAAAATGCCACTGCAATTTCCAAACTTTGAAAAACGCCACTGCAATTTGCAAACTTTGAAAAACGCCACTCCAGACTTCGAAAAATGCCACTGGAAATGGCATGAAATGGCATTTTTCAAAGTTTGGAAATGTAGTGGCATTTCTCGGAAACACCAGATTTGGAGTGGCATTTATCAAATTAACCCAAAACAAAAATAACTGGGTGAGCTGCTGGGTCCCTGGTGTCAGCCGCTCGTTGTGCAATTCTCTCGTTTATTGGCTACGTTGACAATGGCATGGGACCCAGATGTCAGATATCCATTAGGAGGAGCCATTTTTTTATTGGCTTGAAATAAGGAGGCACTTGCTTGCGTACTGCCATGACCTTGGCGGGTCCCTGCTGTCATCCTCTCCACGTACAATCATCTCTTGATTGTGTACGCGTCAACTTGGTAGGCCCACAAGTCAGCCTCTAAACCCGTGGAGGACAAATACAACCCATTTAAAAAAATAACGACCCATTCCATACGTTCAAACGGAAAGTTAAACATTCAGAGCAAAGTAACAGGTCTGATCCACATATAGAGTACTGAACTTCCACATTGACAACCATCATAGCCAAGTTAACTATCTACTACAAGTACTAACTTACTATTAGCTAACTAGACGATGCCGACCGCCATCTGCGGTACACGCTAAACGCCGGCACCGGCGTCCTCCGCCTCGCCTCAGACTTGCCTGAGGTGCGATAGGGCGCATTGCTCCCGCGCATTGGCCCTTTCCATGCCGGCGTGGTCCACCGAAGCTTCGGCTTCTAAGCGGGAAACCCACTTGATGAGCTGGTAGTAAAAATCGGTGTCGCGAACGCGTGCGTGCCTGACATCCTCCAGGGCTATTTGCCGGTCGCCGGCCTCCATGTAGTCGGCCCAGTTGCGGGCGCTCTGCCCGCGACTCAGAGCATCGGTGCGCTGCTGCTCCATGTTCCACTGGCGGCGCAAATCGATGATACGCTGCTCCTTCGCCAGGCGGTCGCGCTCCAACAACTCCTGCTCCTTCGCCAGGTGGTCGTGCTCCAACAAGTCCTCGATCTCCGCATTTCCGTCTAAAGACCTATAGAATGCCTCCTCCCTCCGTCTGCCTTCCGGTGAAAAATCGAACACAAGTTCCGATGGTGACCGCCTCCGGCTTTGCCTATCGCGGACGGGCGGGGGCATGGCGGACGTGGCAAGATCGACGATAAGTGGCGAGCGACGTCGGGCTGGTGGGGGCTTATGAGGATATGGTGAGTTGGGTCACGGTGCCACCAGAGAAGTCGGGGAAGCAATACTTATAGGCGGAAGGTAGTGCGACGGTCATCGGAATTCAATGCATAAGAAGGCATGGCTTAGCGCGAGCTTGTCGTGGAAAACTAGAGAAACTGACATTATGACTGTGCCGTCCCGTCCCGTCCGTGCTGGGTCGCACGCCGGCATGACGGTCAAATGAGTGCACTCGAATCATCTCCCTCCTTGTCAATAATGATTCCACGGATTTAAAAGGCCCGCAACAATTTACACGCATCTTTTTTCGCATCAGTTAGCTACCTTAATTACAGCCGGCTGCATGCAGGCACTCAGAATCGCTCGCAGCCAATACGCGGAGCTGCATGCAACGAGTTACAGCCGAGGGCACGCATGCAACCACTTAAATCGCTGGAATTAATTAGGCTTAAATTTCTGCAGGCAGTTAATTATTGCCATGCCTTGGTCTTGTTGCTTTGCTCACGTGACTAATAAACCCGGACGGAGGGAGTACCTTGGTTGGTGAGATTTTTTAATTAAGTCCTGCAAACCAGAAAGGAGGTACTAGTACGTGCGTGATCCGCTATTTATTCGTGTAGGATCGAGTAGGCCGTTTCTTGAATTGAGCCCTGCAAACCAGAAAGGAGGTAGTACGTGCGTGATCCACTATTTATCCGTGTAGGATCGAGTAGGTTGGATAGTGTAGCTTGTCAGTTTCTTCAGAGGTAGGCATTTTTATTCAAAAAAACTGCCACTTTGGATCTTGCGTCGCAACTAAAACTGCCAGGAGCGCATTAGTAGGCTAGCTAGTGATCGATCAGTAACTTGTAAACACTGAGCGAATAGAAATAAGGAACTGTTAATGCATCTCAATGATTCACGGATCATATACAAATATGTAGCTCCAAAAGCAAAGATCAACCACTTTGGATCTTGCGTCGCAACTAAAACCAACTAGTCCGATTCCCATACATAAGATCAGCATGTTAATGCATCTCAATGATTCACAGATCATATACAAATATGTAGCTCCAAAAGCAAAGATCTAGAAAAAACATCTGTTCTTCCGACTAACATGGATGCTTCTCTTGGCCAACATTCAGTACAGATTGAAAGACAATTTTATTTGTGAAGTCTACAATTCCTCTTGCAAACGTAAGTGGTTTCACCAACAGCTAGAACCATGAGAATGAACCACACATGATGGAGGAACATCCACTGCAATATGATTTGGTCTTCTCTCGGTCACACGGCGAGACTGTTTTTGGAATATAAAATTTCACTTAGGCAAAATGATGCCCATTGTATAATCAGACCAAAGCAATGAAGCACCTAGTGTTGGCCAATAAATGGTATAGTACTACTTTTCTGCAGTCCATGAAGTGAATATCCAATCTTTCAGTGTCTATTTTTGGCACTGCATGCAATGACTATACTATTCTCTTGTGCAGTTCAATCAAAATTGCGGTCACTGTGTTTGTTTGCCAAATAGCAACGGGCAGACATCTCTATCTGCACAAATATCAAGCTGCTAGTAAACATATACCCCACCTTGTATTTTCGGTTTAAACATGTCTCTTCTGCTTAGCATCTGTCATGTTCTGCACTGGACAATTTGATACAGTTATGTTTTGCCCTAGACAATTTCATACTGAATTGATTTCCTGGTTCAGAGCATAAATATAGCGCCTATTCTTCATCAGACCAAGGATATCCATGTTCGCAGTGATGGGAGAGGTGAAATCAATACAACCGAAATTGAGCATCCAATCATTGAATCCTGTCCTGCACCTCCAATGTAGGTCCACCCTGCCAATAAATTCACATGCAAACCACTAGTATTACTATCTAATGACAGTACAAAAAGAGTAGCAAGATAGTAGCAAACCATGTACCTTCGTAATGAACAACTCATAGTGCCACCAATTGGATATAAAGGTTTGGAAGAAAACATGCTCCTAATGTTGAACCAGTTGGACTTTTAGTGCAGTTCCACTAAAATCGAGCATCCCTGTTTGCATAGATATTGAAAGTGTGATTACTGTAAAAATGACACTAGTTGAAGCATAGACTCACAAGTATAAGCATTCCAATTTCTTAATGGGAAAAGGTAGCAAGACTGTTTCTAACCACCTGTTTGAAGGAATAAATAAGGCAACAACGGCTAATGTCAGAAAGGCATATATAGTTCTTTTTGAAAGAATGATCGGCTCCTGACCTTTCCTCTTCTTTTAAGCATATTTTGTGCAGTTCAACTAAAATAAAATGCCATCATCGCCTTGACAATTCAGTGAACTGTACAAAAGTAAATGACTTAACATTACATCATGATGTCAGGTATGTAGTCGACATGCATTAGATACAAACATACAGACCTCCTCCGATAACATAATGAACATTAATTTTAACAAAGGTGTGACTAGCTTTACCAGGATAATTTGAGTGAACTCTACACCCTCTGTTCCTTAATATAAGACATTTTCCCAGTTCAATTTAAAGTACCCAAACGTCTAGTATTTAGAAAAAACAGGTAGTAGTTTTCTTGAGCACGTATTTGGGAAAGCTTACCACACTTTATTTATGTCCATACGCTAATGCAACACCATTCAAATACTACAAATACACACTAATCCAGTGGCTAGTGCAACAGTAGAGTAGTTATTTTATTACAAGGTATAGTACAATGGTTTTACTAAACAAATTTCAATAAACTCTAGCACTGGAAGATTTCTATAAGAATTAAAAATACAAAATGTAAAGGTAAAAAGTTTCAGCATTGGTATACTAGCTGTGCATGAGCATTACACCAAATACAAAAGTCTGAAGGTAACTAGCATTATTAACTAATGACAGTATAAAAAATTTGCAAACCATGTACCTCCAAGGTAAATATCATTTCAAACTAAGGGGGACCTTAAAAATTGCTATCCGAACCTTGATAATCGATCAAACATAAAAACTTGATCGAACGAATCAAGAGAACAGCCAGAGGAAGAGGTGCCCACTCTTGACCTTTCCTCTTGTCTTCATAATTTTTTGTGCATTTTAATGCTACGTCTTGAGCTTGCGTTGGTTTTCCTTGAATAGGAAAGGGTGATGCAACAGAGTAGCGTAAGTATTTCCCTCAGTTTTTGAGAACCAAGGTATCAATCCAGTAGGAGGCTCCTCAAAAGTCCCACGCACCTACACAAACAAACAAAGAACTCGCAACCAACGCAATAAAGGGGTTGTCAATCCCTTCACGGCCACTTGCGAAAGTGAGATCTAATAGAGATAGTATGATAAGATAAATATATTTTTGGTATTTTATAGTATAGATGCAGAAAGTAAAGATGCAAATAAAAGTAGATTGGAAGCAAATATGATAAGGGATAGACCCGAGGGCCATAGGTTGCACTAGAGGCTTCTCTCGAGATAGCATAAGTATTACAGTGGGTGAACAAATTACTGTCGAGCAATTGATAGAAAAGCGAATAATTATGAGATTATCTAGGCATGATCATGTATATAGGCATCACGTCCGCAACAAGTAGACCGACTGCTGCCTGCATCTACTACTATTACTCCACACATCGACCGACTCCTGCCTCCATCTAGAGTATTAAGTTCACAAAGAACAGAGTAACGCCTTAAGCAAGACGACATGATGTAGAGGGATAAACTCAAGCAATATGATATAAACCCCATCTTTTTATCCTTGATGGCAACAATACAATACGTGCCTTGCAACCCTTTCTGTCATTGAGTAAGGACACCGCAAGATTGAACCCAAAGCTAAGCACTTCTCCAATGGCAAGAAAGATCAATCTAGTAGGCCAAACCAAACTGATAATTTGAAGAGACTTGCAAAGATAACTCAATCATACATAAAAGAATTCAGAGAAGATTCAAATATTATTCATAGATAAACTTGATCATAAACCCATAATTCATCGGATCTCGACAAACACACCGCAAAAAGAGATTACATTGAATAGATATCCACAAGAGAGGGGGAGAACATTGTATTGAGATCCAAAAAGAGAGAAGAAGCCATCTAGCTAATAACTATGGACCCATAGGTCTGTGGTAAACTACTCACAACTCATCGGAAGGGCTATAGTGTTGATGTAGAAGCCCTCCGTGGTCGATTCCCCCTTCGGCGGAGCACCGGCGAAGGCTCCAAGATGGGATCTCACGGATACAGAAGGTTACGGCGGTGGAAATTGTGTTTCGGGTGCTCCCTGGATGTTTTCGGGGTACGTAGGCTTATATAGGAGGAAGAAGTACGTCGGTGGCCGCCCGAGGGGCCCACGAGATAGGGGGCGCGCCCTATAGGGAGGGGGCGCGCCCTCCTATCTCGTGGCTGCCTCGGTTGCTTCTTGACTTGCACTCCAAGTCCTCTGGATCACGTTTGTTCCAAAAATCACGCCCCCGAAGGTTTCATTCCGTTTGGACTCCGTTTGATATTCCTTTTCTTCGAAATACTGAAATAGGAAAAAAAACAATACGGGTTGGGCCTCCGGTTAGTAGGTTAGTCCCAAAAATGATATAAATGTGTAAAATAAAGCCCATAAACATCCAAAAGGGGTATTATAATAGCATGCAACAATCAAAAATTATAGATACGTGGGAGACGTATCAAGCATCCCCAAGCTTAATTCCTGCTCGTCCTCGAGTAGGTAAATGATAAAAAAGAAATTTTTGATGTGGAATGCTACCTAGCATAATTCTCTATGTAATTTTCTTAATTGTGGCATGAATGTTCAGATCCAAATGATACCAAATAAAAGTTCATATTAACATGAAAATGGTGATACTTCAAGCATACTAATCAAAGTAATCATGTCTTCTCAAAATAACATGGCCAAGGAAAATTATCCCTACAATATCATATAGTCTGGCTATTGCTCTATCTTCATCACACAAAGTATTTAATCATGCACAACCCCAATGACAAGCCAAGCAATTGTTTCATACTTTAATAATCTCAAACTCTTTCAACTTTCACGCAATACATGAGCGTGAGCCATGGGCATAGCACTATATGTGGAATAGAATGGTGGTTGTGAAGAAGACAAAAAAGGAGAAGATAGTCTCACATCAACTAGGTGTATCAACGGGCTATGGAGATGCCCATTAATAGATATCAATGTGAGTGAGTAGGGATTGCCATGCAACGGATGCACTAGAGCTATACATATATGAAAGCTCAACAAAACAAACTAAGTGGGTGTGCATCCAACTTGCTTGCTCACGAAGACCTAGGGCACTTTTGAGGAATTCCATCATTGGAATATACAAGCCGAGCTCTATAATGAAAAATTCCCACTAGTATATGAAAGTGACAATATATGAGACTCTCTATCATGAAGATCATGGTGCTACTTTGAAGCACAAGTGTGGAAAAAGAGATAGTAGCATTGTCCCTTCTCTCTTTTTCTCTCATTTTTTTCTTCTTTTTTTTCTTTGGCCTTCTCTTTTTTTTTCTCTTTTTTTTTCTTTTCTTCCCCTTTTTTTTCTTTCTATTTTTTTTTCTTTTTGTAAAGTCCGAAGTCTCATCCCGACTTGTGGGGGAATCATAGTCTTCATCATCCTTTCCTCACTAGTACAATGCTCTAATAATGAAGATCATCACACTTTTATGGATTTACAACTCAAGAATTACAACTCAAAGCTAGAACAAGATATGGCTCTATATGAATGCCTCCGGCGGTTACCGGGATATGCAATGAATCAAGAGTGACATGTATGAAAATTATGAAAGTGGCCTTGCCACAAATACGATGTCAACTACATGATCATGCAAAGAGCAATATGACAAAAGTGATGCATGTCATATGAACGGAACGGTGGAAAGTTGCATGGCAATATATCTCGGAATGGCTATGGAAATGCCATAATAGGTAGGTATGGTGGCTGTTTTGAGGAAGGTATATGGTGGGTGTATGGTACCGTCGAAAGTTGCGCGGCACAAGAGAGGCTAGTAACAATGGAAGGATGAGGTGCGTATAATCCATGGACTCAACATTAGTCAAAAGAACTCATGTACTTGTTGCAAAAATCTAGAAGTCATCAAAAACCAAAGCACTACGCGCATGCTCCTAGGGGGATAGATTGGTAGGAAAAGACCATCGCTCGTCCCCGACCGCCACTCATAAGGAAGACATTCAATAAATAGAATTGTGCTCCAACTTCATCACAAAGCGGTTCACCATACGTGCATGCTACGGGAATCACAACCCTTAACACAAGTATTTTTCATAATCACCTCAACTAGCATGACTCTAATATCACTACCTCCATATCTCAAAACAATTATCAAGCATCATATTGATCATAGCATCCAATTCTTTTTCTATGATAGTTTTTATTATACCCAACTTGGATGCTCATCATTCTAGGACCAGCTTTGTAACCAAAGAAAATACCATGCTGTTCTAAAAGACTCTCAAAATAATATAAGTGAAGCATGAGAGACTAGTAATTTCTTCAAAATTAAGACACCACCGTGCTCTAAAAGATATAAGTGAAGCACTAGAGCAAAAACTATCAAACTCAAAAGATATAAGTGAAGCACTAGAGCAAAAACTATCAAACTCAAAAGATATAAGTGAAGCACATAGAGTATTTTAGCAAATTCTAATCGAGTAGGCTTCTCCAAAAAGGTGTGTACAACAAGGATGATTGTGGTAAACTAAAAATCAAAGACTAATATAATACACGACGCTCCAAGCAAAACACATATCATGTGGCGAATAAAAATATAGCTCCAAGTAAAGTTACCAATGAACGAAGACGAAAGAGGGGATGCCTTCCCGGGGCATCCCCAAGCTTAGGATTTTGGCTATCCTTGAATATATTGGGGTGCCTTGGGCATCCCCAAGCTCAGGCTCTTGCCACTCCTTATTCCATAGTCCATAAAAGCTTTACCCAAAACTTGAAAACTTCACAACACAAAACTCAATAGGAAATCTTATAAGCTCCGTTAGTGAAAGAAAACAAAACCACCACATAAGGTAATGTAATGAACTCATTCTTTATTTATTTTGGTGTTAAACCTACTGTATTACAATTTCTCTACGGTTTATGAACTATTTTACTAGCCATAGATGCATCAAAATAAGCAAACAACACACGAAAAACAGAATCTGTCAAAAACAGAACAGTCTGTAGCAATCTGTAACTAACGCGAACTTCTGGAACTCTAAAAATCCTACCAAAATAGGACGTACTATACAATTTATTTTTTGATCAGCAGCAAAAAGAATCAATGCAAAATCACGTTTCTGTGATTTATTGAATTGTTTCTCGTGAGCGCAAAGTTTCTGTTTTTCAGCAGAATCAAATCAACTATCATCATAGTTTATCCTATAGGTTCTACTTGGCTCAAACACTAATTAAAAGACAAAAACACATCTAAACAGAGAGTAGATGCAAAATTTATTTCTAAACAGGAACAAAAACAAAGAATACAAAGAAAAATTGGTTTGCCTCCCAACTAGCGCTATCGTTTAACGCCCCTAGCTAGGCATAAAAGCAAAGATAGATTCAACGAGTGCCATCTTTGGCACTAAATTCATAAGTAGCCCGCATGATAGATTCATAAGGTAATTTGACTTTGTTTCTTGGAAAGTGCTCCATGCCTTTATTTAATGGAAATTGAAATCTAATATTCCCTTCCATCATATCAATAATCGCACCAATCGTTCTAAGGAAAGGTCTACCAAGAATAATAGGGCAAGAAAGATTGCAATCTATATCAAGAACGATAAAATATACGGGCACCAAATTTCTATTTGCAACAATAAGAACATCATTGATCCTTCCCATAGGCTTTTTAATGGTGGAATCCACAAGGTGCAAATTTAATGAGCAATCATCAAGATCATGGAAACCTAGAATATCACATAAAGTTTTCGGAATCGTGGAAACGCTAGCACTCAAATCACACAAAGCAAAACACTCATGATCTTTGATTCTAATCTTTATAGTAGGTTCCCACTCATCATTAAGTTTTCTAGGTATAGAAACTTCCAAATTAAGTTTTTCATCATAAGATTGCAACAAGGCATCAACGATATGTTTGGTAAAAGCTTTATTTTTACTATAAGCATGAGGAGAATTAACAACGGATTGCAACAAGGAAATACAACCTTCTAAAGAACAATTATCATAATCAAATTCCTTGAAATCCGAGATAGTGGTTCAATACTATTTAAAGTCATGACCTCTCCAATCCCACTTTTACCAAATTTAGCATCAAGATCTAAAAACTCTGAATTTTTGGGACGCCTTCTAGGTAAAGTTGACTCATCATCAGTCCCATAATTATCAAGATTAATATTGCAAAACATAGATCTAATAGGAGACACATCAATAACTTTAAGATCTTCATCATTATTTTCATGTAAACTAGAAGAACACGCTTTTATAAAGCTATCTTTTTTAGCACGCAATCTAGCGGTTCTTTCCTTACACTCATCAATGGAAATTTGCATTGCTTTGAGAGACTCATTGATATCATGTTTAGGAGAAGAAGATCTAATTTTAAGAGAATCAACATCAAGCGAAAGTCTATCAGCGTTCCTAGCCAAATCATCAACTTTGAGCAATTTTTCTTCAAGCAAAGCATTGAAATTCTTTTGAGAGATCATAAATTCTTTCACACTATTCTGAAAATCAGAGGGCATCTTATTAAAATTATCATAAGAATTATTGTAGGAATTTCCATAATTATTAGAGGAATTACTAGGGAACAGTCTAGCATTAAAGTTTCCTCTATAAGCATTGTTTCCAAAACTATTCCTACCAACAAAATTCACATCCATATATTCATTATTATTCTCAATCAAACTAGAAAAAGGCATATCATTGGGATCAAGAGGAGTATTTTTAGTAGCAAACAACTTCATAAGTTCATCCATCTTTCCACTCAAAACATTGATTTCTTCTATAGCATGCACTTTTTTACTAGAAGATCTTTCGATGTGCCATTGAGAATAATTTGCCATAATATTATCAAGAAGTTTTGTAGCATCTCCTAATGTGATTTCCATAAATGTGCCTCCCGCGGCCGAATCTAGGAGATTTCTAGAGGCAAAGTTCAAACCGGCATAAAAATTTTGTATGATCATCCATAAATTCAAACCATGAGTAGGGCAATTGCGAATCATCAATTTCATTCTTTACCAAGATTGGGCAACATGCTCATGATCAAGTTGTTTAAAATTCATAATATCGTTCCTAAGAGTGATAATCTTAGCGGGAGGAAAATACTTAGAGATAAAAGCATCTTTGCACTTGTTCCAAGAACCAATACTATTTTTAGGGAAAGACGAAAACCAATTTTTAGCACGATCTCTAAGTGAAAACGGAAATAACTTCAATTTAAAAATATCGTTATCCTTATCTTTTTTCTTTTGCATGTCACACAAATCAACAAAGTTGTTTAGATGAGTAGCGGCATCTTCACTAGGAAGGCCGGCGAATTGATCTTTCATAACAAGATTCAGCAAAGCAGCATTGATTTCACAAGACTATGTTGGAAATATGCCCTAGAGGCAATAATAAAAGTATTATTATATTTCAATGTTCATGATAAATGTCTTTTATTCATGCTATAACTCTATTATCCGGAAATCGTAATACACGTGTGAATACTTAGACCACAATATGTCCCTGGTGAGCCTCTAGTTGACTAGCTCGTTGTGATCAACAGATAGTCATGGTTTCCTGACTATGGACATTGGATGTCGTTGATAACGGGATCACATCATTAGGAGAATGATGTGATGGACAAGACCCAATCCTAAGCATAGCAATAAAGATTGTGTAGTTCGTTTTGCTAGAGCTTTGCCAATGTCAAGTATCTCTTCCTTAGACCATGAGATCGTGTAACTCCCGGATACCGTAGGAGTGCCTTGGGTGTATCAAACGTCACAACGTAACTGGGTGACTATAAAGGTGCATTACAGGTATCTCCGAAAGTATCTGTTGGGTTGACACGGATCGAGACTGGGATTTGTCACTCTGTATGACGGAGAGGTATCTCTGGGCCCACTCGGTAATGCATCATCATAATGAGCTCAATGTGACCAAGGTGTTGGACACGGGATCATGCATTACGGTACGAGTAAAGTGACTTGCCGGTAACGAGACTGAACAAGGTATTGGGATACCGACGATCGAGTCTCGGGCAAGTAACGTACCGATTGACAAAGGGAATTGCATACAGGGTTTGATAGAATCCTCGACATCGTGGTTCATCCGATGACAACATCGAGGAGCATGTGGGAGCTATCATGGGTATCCAGATCCCGCTGTTGGTTATTGACTGAGAGCGTCTCGGTCATGTCTGCATGTCTCCCGAACCCGTAGGGTCTACACACTTAAGGTTCGGTGACGCTAGGGTTATTAGGAAGACTAGTATGTGACTACCGAATGTTGTTCAGAGTCCCGGATGGGATCCTGGACGTCACGAGGAGCTCTGGAAGGATCCGGAGGTAAAGATTTATATATGGGAAGTTGTCAAACGGACACCGGGAAGTTTCGGGGTCATACCGGTATTGTACCGGGGCCACCGGAAGGGTTCCGGGGGTCCACCGGGAGGGGCCACCCCTCCCGGGGGGGCCACATAGGCTGCGTGGGGCAGGGAGCCAGCCCCTGGTGGGCTGGCCGCACCCCCTCCCTTGGGCCCATGCGCCTAGGGTTGAGGGGGGAACCCTAGAGGGGGCGCCCCCCTTGGCTTGGGGGGCAAGCCACCCTCTCCCCCTCTCCCCTTGGCCGCCGCACCCCCCTAGATGGGTTCTAGGGGGCCGGCCCCCTTCTCCCTTCCCCCTATAAATAGAGGGGTGAGGGGAGGGCAGCCGCACCACCGTCCAAGGCGCAGCCCTCCCCTCCCCAACACCTCTCCTCCTCCGCTGTGTGCTTGGCGAAGCCCTGTCGGAGTACTGCCTCTTCACCATCACCACGCCGTCGTGCTGCCGGTGGAGCTGTCTTCCTCAACCTCTCCTTCCCCCTTGCTGGATCAAGAAGGAGGAGACGTCTCCCGTCTCGTACGTGTGTTGAACGCGGAGGTGCTGTCCGTTCAGCACTTGGTCATCGGTGATTCGAATCACGTCGAGTACGACTACATCATCACCTTGCAAGCTTCCGCACGCGATCTACAAGTGGTATGTAGATGCAAACTATCTCCCTTGACTCGTTGCTTAGATGAACTCATAGATGGATCTTGGTGAAACCGTAGGAAAATTTTTAATTTTCTGCAATGTTCCCCAACAGTGGTATCAGAGCTAGGTCTATGCGTAGTTCTCTTTGCACGAGTAGAACACAATTTTGTTGTGGGCGTGGATTTTGTCATCTTACTTGCCTCTACTAGTCTTTTCTTGCTCAATGGTATTGTGGGATGAAGCGGCCCGGACCAACCTTACACGTACGCTTACGTGAGACCGGTTCCACCGACTGACATGCACTAGTTGCATAAGGTGGCTGGCGGGTGTCTGTCTCTCCCACTTTAGTTGGAGCGGATTTGATGAAAAGGGCCCTTATGAAGGGTAAATAGAAGTTGACAAAATCACGTTGTGTTTATTCGTAGGTAAGAAAACGTTCTTGCTAGAACCCAATTGCAGCCACGTAAAAGATGCAACAACAATTAGAGGACGTCTAACTTGTTTTTGCAGCGATTGATCATGTGATGTGATATGGCCAGAAGTTGTGATGAATGATGAATTGTGATGTATGAGATCATGTTCTTTGTAATAGGATTCACGACTTGCATGTCGATGAGTATGACAACCGGCAGGAGCCATAGGAGTTGTCTTTATTTTTTGTATGACCTGCGTGTCATTGAAGAACGCCATGTAACTCACTTTACTTTATTGCTAAACGCGTTAGCCATAGAAGTAGAAGTAGTCGTTGGCGTGACAACTTCATGAAGACACGATGATGGAGATCATGATGATGGAGATCATGGTGTCAAGCCGGTGACAAGATGATCATGGAGCCCCGAAGATGAAGATCAATGGAGCTATATGATATTGGCCATATCATGTCACAACTATATAATTGCATGTGATGTTTATTATGTTTATGCATCTTGTTTACTTAGGACGACGGTAGTAAATAAGATGATCCCTTATAAAATTTCAAGAAGTGTTCTCCCCTAACTGTGCACCGTTGCTACAGTTCGTCGCTTCTAAGCACCACGTGATGATCGGGTGTGATGGATTCTTACGTTCACATACAACGGGTGTAAGACAGTTTTACACAGCGAAAACACTTAGGGTTAACTTGACGAGCCTAGCATGTGCAGACATGGCCTCGGAACACGGAGACCGAAAGGCCGAACACGAATCGTATGGAAGATACGATCAACATGAGAATGTTCACCAACGATGACTAGTCCGTCTCACGTGATGATCGGACACGGGCTAGTCGACTCGGATCGTGTAACACTTAGATGACTAGAGGGATGTCTAATCTAAGTGGGAGTTCATAATTTGATTAGAACTTTATTATCATGAACTTAGTCTAAAACCTTTGCAAATATGTCTTGTAGATCAATGGCCAACGCTAATGTCCACATGAACTTCAACGCGTTCCTAGAGAAAACCAATCTGAAAGATGATGGCAGCAACTATACGGACTGGGTCCGGAACCTGAGGATCATCCTCATAGCTGCCAGGAAACAATATGTCCTAGAAGGACCGCTAGGTGATGCTCCCGTCCCAGAGAACCAAGACATTATGAATGCTTGGCAGTCTCGTGCTGATGATTACTCCTTGTTCAGTGCGGCATGCTTTACAGCTTAGAACCGGGGCTCCAAAAGCGTTTTGAGCACCATGGAGCATATGAGATGTTCGAAGAGCTGAAACTAGTTTTTCAAGCTCATGCCCGGGTCGAGAGATATGATGTCTCCGACAAGTTCTACAGTTGTAAGATGGAGGAAAACAGTTCTGTCAGTGAGCACATCCTGAAGATGTCTGGGTTGCACAACCGTATGACCCAGCTGAACATTAACCTCCCAGATGAGGCGGTCATTGACAGAATCCTCCAGTCGCTCCCACCAAGCTACAAGAGCTTTGTGATGAACTACAACATGCAGGGGATGGAAAAGACCATTCCTGAAGTGTTCTCGATGCTGAAGTCAGCAGAGGCTGAAATCAAGAAAGAACATCAAGTGTTGATGGTCAATAAGACCACTAAGTTCAAGAAGGGCAAGGGTAAGAAGAACTTCAAGAAGGACGGCAAGGAGGTTGCCGCGCCTGGTAAGCCAGTTACCGGGAAGAAGTCAAAGAATGGACCTAAGCCTGAGACTGAGTGCTTTTATTGCAAGGGGAAGGGTCACTGGAAGCGGAACTGCCCCAAATACTTAGCGGATAAGAAGGCCGGCAACACCAAAGGTATATTTGATATACATGTGATTGATGTGTACCTTACCAGTACTCGTAGTAACTCCTGGGTATTTGATACCGGTGCCATGCTCATATTTATAACTCACAGCAGGAGCTGCGGAATAAACGGAGACTGGCGAAGGACGAGGTGACTATGCGTGTCGGGAATGGTTCCAGAGTCGATGTGATCGCCGTCGGCACGCTGCCTCTACATTTACCTACGGGATTAGTTTTGAACCTTAATAATTGTTATTTAGTGCCAAGTTTGAGCATGAACATTGTATCTGGATCTCGTTTAATATGAGATGGCTATTCATTTAAGTCAGAGAATAATGGTTGTTCGATTTATATGAGAGATATGTTTTATGGTCATGCTCCGATGGTCAATGGTTTATTCTTAATGAATCTCGAGCGTAATATTACACATGTTCATAGTGTAGATGCCAAAAGATTTAAAGTTGATAACGATAGTCCCACATACTTGTGGCACTGCCGCCTTGGTCACATTGGTGTCAAGCGCATGAAGAAGCTCCATGCCGATGGACTTTTAGAGTCTCTTGATTATGAATCGTTTGACACGTGCCAACCATGCCTTTTGGGCAAAATGACCAAGACTCCGTTCTCCGGAACAATGGAGCGAGCAACCAACTTGTTGGAAATCATACATACCGATGTGTGCGGTCCAATGAGCGTTGAGGCTCGCGGAGGATATCGTTATGTTCTCACTCTCACTGATGACTTGAGTAGATATGGGTATGTCTAGTTAATGAAACACAAGTCTGAGACCTTTGAAAAGTTCAAGGAATTTCAGAATGAGGTAGAGAATCAACGTGACCGAAAGATAAAATTCTTACGATCAGATCGTGGAGGAGAATACTTAAGTCACGAATTTGGTACACACTTAAGGAAATGTGGAATCGTTTCACAACTCACGCCGCCTGGAACACCTCAGCGAAACGGTGTGTCCGAACATCGTAATCGCACTCTATTGGATATGGTGCGGTCTATGATGTCTCTTACCGATTTACCGCTATCATTTTGGGGATACGCTCTAGAGACAGCTACATTCACTTTAAATAGGGCACCGTCTAAATCCGTTGAGACGACACCGTATGAATTATGGTTTGGAAAGAAACCTAAGCTGTCGTTTCTAAAAGTTTGGGGATGCGATGCTTATGTCAAGAAACTTCAACCTGAAAAGCTCGAACCCAAGTCGGAAAAATGCGTATTCATAGGATACCCTAAGGAAACTGTCGGGTATACCTTCTACTTAAGATCCGAAGGCAAGATCTTTGTTGCCAAGAACGGATGCTTTCTGGAAAAAGAGTTTCTCTCGAAAGAAGTAAGTGGGAGGAAAGTAGAACTCGATGAAGTACTACCTCTTGAGCGGGAAAGTGGCGCAGCGCAGGAAACCGTTCCTGTGATGCCCACACCAACTGAAGAGGAAAATAATGATGATGATCAAGGTACTTCGGATCAAGTTACTACTGAACTTCGTAGGTCCACAAGGACACGTTCCGCACCAGAGTGGTACGGCAACCCTGTCCTGGAAATCATGTTGTTAGACAACAATGAACCTTCGAACTATGAAGAAGCGATGGCGGGCCCGGATTCCAACAAATGGCTTGAAGCCATGAAATCCGAGATAGAATCCATGTATGAAAACAAAGTATGGACTTTGACAGACTTGCCCGATGATCGGCGAGCGATAGAAAACAAATGGATTTTTAAGAAGAAGACGGACGCGGATGGAAATGTTACCATCTATAAGGCTCGACTTGTCGCTAAGGGTTATCGACAAGTTCAAGGGATTGACTACGACGAGACTTTCTCTCCCGTAGCGAAGCTGAAGTCCGTCCGAATCATGTTAGCAATTGCCGCATACTATGATTATGAGATATGGCAGATGGACGTCAAAACAGCATTCCTTAACGGGCATCTTAAGGAAGAACTGTATATGATGCAGCCAGAAGGTTTTGTCGATCCTCGGAACGCTAACAAAGTATGCAAGCTCCAGCGATCCATTTATGGACTGGTGCAAGCATCTCGGAGTTGGAACATTCGCTTTGATGAGATGATCAAAGCGTTTGGGTTTATGCAGACTTATGGAGAAGCCTGCGTTTACAAGAAAGTGAGTGGGAGCTCTGTAGCATTTCTCATATTATATGTAGATGACATACTCTTGATGGGAAATAATATAGAATTTCTGGACAACATTAAGGCCTACTTGAATAAGTGTTTTTCAATGAAGGACCTTGGAGAAGCTGCTTATATATTAGGCATCAAGATCTATAGAGATAGATCGAGACGCCTCATAGGTCTTTCACAAAGCACATACCTTGATAAGATTTTGAAGAGGTTCAAAATGGATCAGTCCAAGAAGGGGTTCTTGCCTATGTTACAAGGTGTGAGATTGAGCTCGGCTCAGTCACCGACCACGGCAAAAGATAAAGAAGAGATGAGTGTCATCCCCTATGCTTCAGCCATAGGATCTATTATGTATGCCATGCTGTGTACCAGACCCGATGTAAACCTTGCCGTAAGTTTGGTAGCAAGATACCAAAGTAATCCCGGCAAGGAACACTGGACAGCGGTCAAGAATATCCTGAAGTACCTGAAAAGGACGAAGGACATGTTTCTCGTTTATGGAAGAGACGAAGAGCTCGTCGTAAAGGGTTACGTCGACGCTAGCTTCGACTCAGATCTGGATGACTCTAAGTCACAAACCGGATACGTGTATATGTTGAATGGTGGAGCAGTAAGCTGGTGCAGCTGCAAGCAGAGCGTCGTGGCGGGATCTACGTGTGAAGCGGAGTACATGGCAGCCTCGGAGGCAGCGCATGAAGCGATTTGGGTGAAGGAGTTCATCACCGACCTAGGAGTCATACCCAATGCGTCGGGGCCGATCAAACTCTTCTGTGACAACACTGGAGCTATTGCCCTCGCCAAGGAGCCCAGGTTTCACAAGAAGACCAGGCACATCAAGCGTCGTTTCAACTCCATCCGTGAAAATGTTCAAGATGGAGACATAGAGATTTGCAAAGTGCACACGGATCTGAATGTCGCAGATCCGCTGACTAAACCTCTCTCGCGTGCAAAACATGATCAACACCAGAACTCTATGGGTGTTCGATTCATCACAATGTAACTAGATTGGTGACTCTAGTGCAAGTGGGAGACTGTTGGAAATATGCCCTAGAGGCAATAATAAAAGTATTATTATATTTCAATGTTCATGATAAATGTCTTTTATTCATGCTATAACTGTATTATCCGGAAATCGTAATACACGTGTGAATACTTAGACCACAATATGTCCCTGGTGAGCCTCTAGTTGACTAGCTCGTTGTGATCAACAGATAGTCATGGTTTCCTGACTATGGACATTGGATGTCGTTGATAACGGGATCACATCATTAGGAGAATGATGTGATGGACAAGACCCAATCCTAAGCATAGCATAAAAGATCGTGTAGTTCGTTTTGCTAGAGCTTTGCCAATGTCAAGTATCTCTTCCTTAGACCATGAGATCGTGTAACTCCCGGATACCGTAGGAGTGCCTTGGGTGTATCAAACGTCACAACGTAACTGGGTGACTATAAAGGTGCATTACAGGTATCTCCGAAAGTATCTGTTGGGTTGACACGGATCGAGACTGGGATTTGTCACTCCGTATGACGGAGAGGTATCTCTGGGCCCACTCGGTAATGCATCATCATAATGAGCTCAATGTGACCAAGGTGTTGGACACGGGATCATGCATTACGGTACGAGTAAAGTGACTTGCCGGTAACGAGACTGAACAAGGTATTGGGATACCGACGATCGAGTCTCGGGCAAGTAACGTACCGATTGACAAAGGGAATTGCATACAGGGTTTGATCGAATCCTCGACATCGTGGTTCATCCGATGAAAACATCGAGGAGCATGTGGGAGCCATCATGGGTATCCAGATCCCGCTGTTGGTTATTGACTGAGAGCGTCTCGGTCATGTCTGCATGTCTCCCGAACCCGTAGGGTCTACACACTTAAGGTTCGGTGACGCTAGGGTTATTAGGAAGACTAGTATGTGACTACCGAATGTTGTTCGGAGTCCCGGATGGGATCCTGGACGTCACGAGGAGCTCCGGAAGGATCCGGAGGTAAAGATTTATATATGGGAAGTTGTCAAACGGACACCGGGAAGTTTCGGGGTCATACCGGTATTGTACCGGGGCCACCGGAAGGGTTCCGGGGGTCCACCGGGAGGGGCCACCCCTCCCGGGGGGCCACATGGGCTGCGTGGGGCAGGGAGCCAGCCCCTGGTGGGCTGGCCGCACCCCCTCCCTTGGGCCCATGCGCCTAGGGTTGAGGGGGAACCCTAGAGGGGGCGCCCCCCTTGGCTTGGGGGGCAAGCCACCCTCTCCCCCTCTCCCCTTGGCCGCCGCACCCCCCTAGATGGTTCTAGGGGGCCGCCCCCCTTCTCCCTTCCCCCTATAAATAGAGGGGTGAGGGGAGGGCAGCCGCACCACCCTCCAAGGCGCAGCCCTCCCCTCCCCAACACCTCTCCTCCTCCGTTGTGTGCTTGGCGAAGCCCTGTCGGAGTACTGCCTCTCCACCATCACCACGCCGTCGTGCTGCCGATGGAGCTGTCTTCCTCAACCTCTCCTTCCCCCTTGCTGGATCAAGAAGGAGGAGACGTCTCCCGTCCCGTACGTGTGTTGAACGCGGAGGTGCTGTCCGTTCAGCACTTGGTCATCGGTGATTCGAATCACGTCGAGTACGACTACATCATCACCTTGCAAGCTTCCGCACGCGATCTACAAGTGGTATGTAGATGCAAACTCTCTCCCTTGACTCGTTGCTTAGATGAACTCATAGATGGATCTTGGTGAAACCGTAGGAAAATTTTTAATTTTCTGCAACGTTCCCCAACAGACTAAACATCATTAAGAGGAGCAATCGGAGTACTAAGGAAATCATTATTATTGGTATTCGAGAAATCACACAATTTGGTATTATCTTGTGCCATGGCAACAAGTAATCCAACACACAAGCAAACAGAAAAAGGCAAGCGAAAGAGAGAGGAGGAGATTGGGAAAGAGAGGGCGAATAAAACGGCAAAGGTGAAGTGGGGGAGAGGAAAACGAGAGGCAAATGGCAAATAATGTAAATGCGAGGGAGATGAGTTTGTGATGGGTACTTGGTATGTCTTAACTTGAGCGAAGACCTCCCGGCAACGGCGTCAGAAATCCTTCTTGCTACGTCTTGAGCTTGCGTTGGTTTTCCTTGAAGAGGAAAGGGTGATGCAGCAGAGTAGCGTAAGTATTTCCCTCAGTTTTTGAGAACCAAGGTATCAATCCAGTAGGAGGCTCCTCAAAAGTCCCACGCACCTACACAAACAAACAAAGAACTCGCAACCAACGCAATAAAGGGGTTGTCAATCCCTTCACGGCCACTTGCGAAAGTGAGATCTAATAGAGATAGTATGATAAGATAAATATATTTTTGTTATTTTATAATATAGATGCAGAAAGTAAAGATGCAAATAAAAGTAGATTGGAAGCGAATATGATAAGGGATAGACCCGAGGGCCATAGGTTGCACTAGAGGCTTCTCTCGAGATAGCATAAGTATTACGGTGGGTGAACAAATTACTGTCGATCAATTGATAGAAAAGCGAATAATTATGAGATTATCTAGGCATGATCATGTATATAGGCATCACGTCCGCAACAAGTAGACCGACTGCTGCCTGCATCTACTACTATTACTCCACACATCGACCGACTCCTGCCTGCATCTAGAGTATTAAGTTCACAAAGAACAGAGCAATGCCTTAAGCAAGATGACATGATGTAGAGGGATAAACTCAAGCAATATGATATAAACCCCCTCTTTTTATCCTCGATGGCAACAATACAATACGTGTGAGGGAGTCCTGGATTAGGGGGTGTCCGGATAGCCGAACTATCATCATCGGCCGGACTCCAAGACTATGAAGATACAAGATTGAAGAATTCGTCCCGTGTCCGGATGGGACTTTCCTTGGCGTGGAAGGCAAGCATGGCGATACGGATATGTAGATCTCCTACCATTATAACCGACTCTGTGTAACCCTATCCCTCTCCGGTGTCTATATAAACCGGATGGCTTTAGTCCATAGGACGAACAACAATCATACCATAGGCTAGCTTCTAGGGTTTAGCCTCCTTGATCTCGTGGTAGATCTACTCTTGTAATACCCACATCATCAATATCAATCAAGCAGGACGTAGGGTTTTACCTCCATCAAGAGGGCCCGAACCTGGGTAAAACATTGTATCCCTCGTCTCCTGTTACCATCCGCCTAGACGCACAGTTCGGGACCCCCTACCCGAGATCCGCCGGTTTTGACACCGACATTGGTGCTTTCATTGAGAGTTCCTCTGTGCCGTCGCAATCAGGAGGGATGCCTTTTCCTGTCTTTAAAGACGGCGCCGTCGTCAAGGGAGCTTTGGCCACCGGCCAAACTATCCGGCTAGGCGGTTTTCTTATGACCGCCAGTTCGGCCACCGCTCCAACAATGACCTCTCAGGTCATCAAAAGCGATATTCACGTCAACTCGGAATTCGCCGAGCAGCTAGATCCGATGGAGCTCTCCTCTGTAAACGAGCTCTTGGATCGCATCGCCGCCCTGGGAGTCACTGAAGACTATGATCAGATTGGGCTTAAAACCGATCGGAGAGAAATTAACTCTCCCCAGGCTACCCACCACGTTGTTGTGGTAGAGGAACAACGCGGCGACTCTTCTTCTATGTTAAAGACCAGTTATGTCCGGAATCCCGATCCCTCCATGCCGGATTCTCACGGAGGGACGGATGTCAATCAAGTACTAAACCTAAAGTCAGGCATCGGACCAGATCTGTTGGATAACATCCAGCAATCCAAGCTTCCAAATCCGGAAACTTCTCGGCCTTTGAGCCTCAGATTGGGCGGGGTTCCGAATTTAATTCCGCCCGCCCACCCAAACATAAGCAATCTATCTCAAATACGGCAAGAGCCCGATGAAATAGTACATCATTACTGGGCCAGATTCCTCCTGGTTATGGACAGGATAAAGGACTGCCGTGAGGAAAGCGCAATCTCAATTTTCTGCAACAATTGCACGGACAAGGGAATCATGAATGCCATAAGTCGTCGCGAAGTTACACGCTTCGCCGACCCGGCGACCATAGTACAAAAATACTGTGCGATGGAGAGTGCCTGGAAAACCGAAACCAGGTTTTGGGACAATCCGGCCCTAAACACAACCCTAGTTCGAAATAAAAAGGTGTGTCATACTCAAGCACCTGGGTTAAAAACCAAAAAGCAAAAACCCCCTAAAGGGCACAGAACCGTACTGGAGGGATGGCTCAACGGACCCTGTAAAATCCATAATATAGAGGGCGCCACTCCAACATATAGCCTTCGAGCATGTTGGATACTACGGCAGGTGGCCAAAAGTGGCGAAGGTTTTCTAGCCCCGGGTAACCAGCCCAACAGTACCAGTACGGTATTAACAGTCTTCGAGACTTTCGCATCAAATAATATGCGGAAACGAACAATCCGCACCCTCGCCGAAGACTACCAAGTAGCAACAGCAAATCCATGGAGCGACACGGCTATCACCTTCAATGCCAGCGACGAACCTAAATTCCGAACAGCCCGAGCACCAGTCGCATTGGTCCTCAGTCCGATAGTGGACGACTTTCATCTTACCAAGGTACTCATGGATGGCGGCAGCGGATTAAACCTCATCTATGAGGAAACCCTCCAAAAAATGGAAATTGACTGGAGCCGCATTAAGCGACGTAGCACAACCTTTAGAGGAATAATCCCTAGTCGGGAAGTAAGCTGCACAGGAAAAATCACACTAGATGTAGTGTTCGGCTCACCGGACAATTACAGGTCCTAGGAGGTCACGTTCCAAGTGGCCCCGTTCGGCAGTGGACATGATGCCTTGTTAGGGCGAGAGGCATTCGCAATTTTCCAAGCTATACCCCATTACGGGTACATGAAGCTTAAAATGCCCAGGCCCAATGGAATCATCACTCTTGTCAGTGATCCAGATATAGCACTCCGCGCTGAAAATAAGACAGCCGCACTAGCCGTAGAGGCACTATCCGAAGCCCTAGCGGCAGAGGAACTCACTGCGCTGCGCTCCATGGTGGATAGGGACGATGTGATACTCGATAAGAGATCTAAGTCCACCTCTTTTAAACCAGAAGACGAAATAGTCAAATTCCAGGTCCATCCAACGGACCCCACAAAGACGGCCTCCATTGGGGCACAATTAAACCCTGATGTAGAAGGCGCACTACGAGAATTCCTTCGGGAAAATTGGGACATTTTTGCCTGGCACCCTTCAGACATGCCAGGAATCCCACGCAGGCTGGCAGAACACAGACTAAATATCCTAAAAGGATTCAAGCCGGTCAAACAGGTCGGCGATTTTCCGAACCCAAAAGACAGGCAATGGGAGAGGAGCTAGCCAAACTCTTAGAAGCCGGATTCATCAGAGATATAAAACATCTGGACTGGCTAGCAAACCTGGTAATGGTACCAAAAAAGGACAAATCCTGGCGCCTTTGTGTCGATTTCAAAGACCTTAACAAGGCCTGTCCAAAGGATCCTTTCCCCCTCCCCGCATCGACCAAATCATCGATGCTACCGCAGGGCACGATTTATTGTGCTTCCTCGACGCATACTCCGGATACCATCAAATCAAGATGGCGGAGAAAGACCAGGCCGCAACGGCATTCATTACTCCATACGGACCATTCTGCTTCAACACAATGCCCTTCGGACTCAAAAACGCCGGCGCAACATATCAGCGCATGATTCAGACATGTCTGGCTACCCAGATAGGCAAAACAGTGGAGGCATACGTAGACGATGTGGTCGTTAAGACCAAACACGTCGAAACTCTAGTAGATGATTTGAGGCTTACATTTGACAACCTCCGAGCATACGACATTAAGCTCAACCCGGAAAAATGTGTTTTCGGCGTACCAGCCGGAAAGCTCTTGGGCTTCACTGTATCCGGTAGAGGAACTAAAGCAAACCCAGCCAAGATCCGAGCTCTGTCACAATTGGATATCCCAAAAGACCTCAAACAAATACAAAAACTAACTGGATGCGTGGCGGCTCTAAGCCGTTTCATCTCCCGTTTGGGAGAAAAGGCACCGCCCCTCTATCGCCTCCTCCGGCGCACCGAACACTTCGAATGGACGGATGCTGCCACGGCCGGACTCGAAGAAATTAAGGCCATATTGGCAACAAATCCGGTCCTAGCCACGCCCAACCTGGGCGAACCGATGTTATTATATATCGCGGCAACACATCAAGTTGTCAGCGTGGTACTCGTCGTCAAACGAGAAACAGAAGGGCACAAATTCCCTCTTCAAAAACTAGTGTACTACGTATCCACTGTCTTAACTCCATGCAAGTCTCGGTACCCACATTATCAAAAAATAGCGTACGCGGTGTTCATGGCATCCCGGAAGCTGCGACACTACTTTCAAGAGTGTTCCATAACGGTGGCCTCCGAAGTACCTCTCAATGATATTATAAACAATCGCGACGCGACGGGCAGGATTGCAAAATGGGCCATTGAGCTCTTACCATTTGACATAACCTACAAACCACAACGAGCTATAAAGTCGCAAGTTTTGGCTGACTTCATCGCCGAATGGACCGAAGCCGAACTCCCTAAAGAGTATGGCGCATACTCCAATTGGATCATGCATTTCGACGGCTCCAAAATGTTGGCTGGCTTGGGGGCTGGCATCGTCTTGACGTCCCCAACCGGAGACACAGTCCAATACGTACTTCAAATAATGTACACGGACTCCAACAACGCAGCCGAATACGAGGCCCTTCTACATGGTCTCCGGATGGCAATCTCCATGGGTATTCAATGCCTAGAGGTGCGCGGGATTCAAACCTCGCAATATCCCAAGTAAATGGAGACTTTGACGCCAAGGATCCAAAAATGGCAGCCTACCGTAACACTGTCCTAAAAATGTCAGCTCGGTTCGAAGGACTCGAATTCCACCATGTAGCCCGGGATAATAACCAGGCAGCAGACGTGTTGGCACGCATCGGCACAAAACGCGACGCCGTCCCTCCAAACATCTTCCTGGAGCGGCTCTTCAAGCCATTCGTATTATGGGAAGAGGAGTCCGGAAATAACAACCCGGAACCAACTGCACCACCCAACACGAAACATTCTGACACAATCGGTGGCTCAGCCAATGAAATAACACCTTCAGCCCACGAAATAACGGCAGTAATTGCCCCGTGGACGGAACCATTCCTAGCCTACTTAATTAGGCAGGAACTTCCCGAAGACCAAAATGAGGCCCGCTGCATAGTTCGGCGATCTAAAGCCTACAAGGTCCATGAGGGAGAACTTTATAAGTAAAGCACAACCGGAGTCCTTCAAAGGTGTATCTCCGAAGAGGAAGGGCGAAATCTCCTGGCTAAAATTCACGCCGGACTAGGCGGGCACCATGCCACAGCCCGGGCCCTTGTAGGCAAGGCCTTCCGTACAGGATTTTATTGGCCGACAGCCCGGGCAGATGCTCAGGACTTAGTCCAACGATGCGTCGGTGTAGCGACCCGACCCGAATGGATCAAGTCTCTGTGCTTTCGTGTCATCCCTGGATCGGTATGCTGACACACACAGTACTCGAAGGATTTATAACAGAGGTAAATCACATGTATAAAGTAACGTAAAAACTATTACCTCAATCCAAAATATAGCGGAAGCAACAAGGTTGTGGATTCCCATCAACACCAACGGCAAAGTTGAGTATAGGAAATCGTAACCCTAACGTACCACTTACTCGTCGTCTGAAAAGTCTGCAACATGAAAAGTTGCAGCCCGAAAACGGGTCAGCACATGGAATATGCTGGCAATGTAACACATAGAGAGTAATGAAAGAATAGGCTATACTACATGCATATATGGCTGGTGGAAAGCTCTATGATTACAGTTTTTGCGAAAAGCCAATTTTTCCCTACTTCAAAGGAATAAAATTTATTTAACTATCATGGTGGTTGTTAAACATTGAGAATGGTTGACAGCATCCTCAATCCCAATTAAAAGTACTCATTAAACCCAAACAAATTATAATAAGTAACGTGTTGAGATCAACAGGATAATCCAAGAACTAGATACTCAAAATGTCCATAACCGGGGACACGGCTAATCATGATTAGTTTGTTACTCTGCAGAGGTTTGCGCACTTTTCCCACAAGACTCGATCGCCTCCGTTTGGTTTCTCGCACTACAGGGTGTTTGAGAAGGCGGATGACCGAGACATAGTCTTTCAGAAGCGCTAGCACCTTACATGTGGGGTAAACCGGTACACCTACATCCCCTACATCTGCTAGTCTACCCCGTAAGAGTTCGCACAACTTAGTCAACTATGCTAGAGCCCATAGTAGCATGTGGCTGCACACGGAAGTTTCTAGCATGAAAAATCTTATGATCCCTTTGAGCCTGGGTGGCGGTCCAAAATAAAAACAGGCAAGTCCTGATAGACATCAGGTGCCTCAATCCACCCAGATGTGTGTTTAAGTTGCCACCTTAGATAAACCATTAAAATCATCAATCTCACATCTGTCATGGATATCACTCACCCAATCCACGTCTACTAGCATAGCATAGCATAATAAGCAAACGTAGAAGTAACTCCCAAGGTTTTATAAGTAACAGGTAATAGGTACTACCTCAATTCTACTTCCCATCCCACAATTTAATTGGATCCTAATCATGCAATGTGAGAGGATTGATCTAATGCAATAAAACATGGGTTGTAGAAAAGATATGATCAAGTGTTACTTGCCTGCAATGTTGATGAAGATGATTCGCACTCAAAACTCTTGATAGATCTAATCGTCATACTCCGGTCAATCTATCGTAGGCAAGCAATAGTAACCACACAATAAGTACTCATCTAATGCACAGGGAAAAATCGAACAAGAGAACGAACCAGAAAGTTCAACTTAAGAACTCCGGTTGTAAAGAAAGAACGAGCCGAACAAACGACGAAAAACAAACGGCGGAAGAAAACAACTTGGTTCTAGCAAGTTGAATCTAAGTCAAAATTTTACTGTAGCAAAAGCTTGTTCAAGTTGATTAGACGAAACGGCGGTTTCGAGATGAAACTCCAGGCGCTTGAATCACCTGATTCCGATAAACGAGCGAGAAGATAAACTAGAACGAAGATCGGATCTGAGATCGCGATCGCGGAATAAATCCGACGAGAAGAAAAAGAAGAACGGTTATACGAACAGACGTCGTTAACCGGGAAATAATCGGTGATCACGTTCGTTGAGACGAACGGTCCGAAAGAAGAACGAAAACCAATCTAGGGTTTTCGGGAAAAGAGATCGAACGAAAAACCGATCTAGAACACCGGAACGGTTTAGCGAAAAATCGGAAAGAAAACGAATCGGTAGAGAAGAAAAGAATCGGAACGGTTTATAAGAAAAACCGAACCGAGGGAAAGAAGAGACGCGGCGCGGTACCTCCGGCGAACGGCGGCGACGGCGGCGTTGACGCAGGGCGGCGGCGGCGTGGTGACGCATGGTGGCGGTGGCGGCACTAGGGCGCGGGGTTGGGCGGCGTTGGGCGCGGCGGCGATGCACAAGGGCGGCGGCGCGGGTGAGAGGCGCGGGGTGAGGCGCGGCTTGGGTGGTGCGGCGGCGCGACGTGGGTGTGGCGGCCCGGCGTGGGGCGGCGGAGAGGAGAGGAGAGGTGTTGGTTTGATGTGTTTAGAGGGGGGGGGGTGCTTGGGTATTTATATTGGGGAGGGGAGGGTTTTGCTTGGGGTAGGGGACAAGAAATAGACTAGGATTAGGAAACAAAAGGAAAAGATCTAGAAATAGATACGGAATAAACGAACATAGGACAAGAGTCCTACTAAGACTAGGAAAGCAAGAAGCGGCGGCTCCCTGGTGCACGCGCGCTATGGCCTCTTGGCCGGCCGGCGGCTAGTGGCTTGGGCCTTTGGCCCAAGGCGCTGCGGATTTTTTTTTTAAAACGGTCTCGCGCGCAGAAAAATAAATAAAAGAAAATCTAAACGAACTCCAAAATTTAATAAAGTAAATTTTCCCCGACTCCTAAAAATGAGCTGAACAAAATGAACTTTTCTCCGGACCTAAAATAAAATTTTCAAAAACGCGCATTTTCCCTATCCGAATAAAATGCAAATAAAACTCCGGCAAACAAAATTTGATCTATTTATTAAATCTTCATTTTCCTAAATTTGGGAAAGTCATATTATTCCCTCTCTTATATTTTTGATAACGGAAAATAATTGAAGATGAAATAAATAAATCAAATGATCCTCTTTTCAATTCGAGAAAACTCTCAAATATGAAAATAATGAAATCTCCAACTCTCTCCAAGGGTCCTTGAGTTGCGTGAAATTTCTAGGATCGACCAAAATGCAAGAAAATAAAATATGCATGATGATCTATTCCAAATTGAAAATAAATTCAAAGGGGCTTTGAATTTAATTCTTTGAAACTCCCAACTCATATTTCATATAATTTGAAGAAGTCATTTTATCTTCTCTCGTGAAAATCATTGAGTCGCATAAAGTTTCAGAATTGGAATATTTCCAAATGAAATTCAATTATTTTTCAAACACCCTTTTCATTTTAAATGGAAGAAGTCATGTCATCTTCTCTCTAGGGTTTTGTGTTTGAAAAGCATTTGAATTCACGGAGAGCATAAAATGCAAAAATGAAAGTTTGGGAAAGTCCTTTTATTCCCTCTCATTTAACTTCCAAAAGTTTCAAATTCACTCACTTTCAGTCAATCAATCAAGCAATCAATCAAATCTATCTATTTGTTTATAACATTCCAAAATTTAGAATTTTGGGATGTTACAGTCGGTTGCCAGCTCTTTGCTAATCAAAGCCACATGCCACCCACCACCCTCAAAACTATACCCATCACTTGGCCGTTCGCGGTCTGGGGGCTTGACATGGTTGGACCCCTTAAAGGGGGAACCCACAAGCAAAAATACTTATTGGTCATGGTGGACAAATTCACCAAATGGATAGAGGCCAAGCCGGTTAAAACGGCCGAATCCGGACCTGTGATAGACTTCATATCCGGGGTAGTACACCGTTTTGGCGTCCCCCACAACATCATCACTGATAATGGCACGAATTTCACGGCCGACGAGGTTAAACTCTGGTGCAAAAACATGGGCATCAAGCTCGACTACGCTTCAGTCTATCACCCTCAAACTAACGGTCAAGTCGAACGAGCAAATGGTCTAATCATAAGCGGCATTAAACCCAGATTAGTGAGATCCCTCACAGAATCTAACACGCACTGGGTAGAGGAGCTCGACTCCGTACTCTAGGGGCCGCGGACCACGCTAAACCGCACTGCCGGATTCACACCATTTTTTATGGTATACGGCGCAGAGGCAGTTTTGCCCTGCGATATAATTCATGACTCACCTCGCGTGCGCATGTACGAAGAAAGGGAAGTCGAGTTGGATCGGCAGGACAGTTTGGACGCCTTAGAGGAGGAGCGCGACGTGGCAAAATCCCGTTCCGCATTCTATCAGCAGCAGGCTCGGAGATATCAAAGCAGAGAAGTACGGGCCAAAACTTACAATGTTGGCGAGCTAGTTCTACGCCTTCCGGACAAGAAAAAGGACAAACTTAAGCCCAAATGGGAAGGTCCCTTCATCATCGACCAAGTCCTTACCAACGGTGCATACCGTCTACGCAACGCATCTAACAACCGACTCGAGCTGAACCCATGGAACGCAGCCCGTCTCCGAAGATTCTACGCCTAAGCGCCGGACTCAGAGTTCATCTCCTTCCTTCGTCCACCTTTCATATTTTTTTCGCTGTCTTTTGTTTCGCTCCTCTTTCCTCCCACTTTCAGTAAAAGCCTTCGAGCGCTGATCTGCGCATTGTTCGCACACACTCGATGTGCTACTCGCACTCGTTATACCTGGGGGCTTCTTTAACAGAAGCTTATTTATGCGGGCTTAATGCCCAACACATGTGTCATACTTCCGCATGTACCTTTTACTCACCATTATATGCATCGATATGACTTAAGTTTTGGCCAAGCTGGGTTGCCTGGCTCCTGTGCTTACCCCTACGTTCCCGATTGTTCGGCTAGGAGGTAAAGGGAGCACCTCTGCGATTGTTACTGCCGGGTCAGCCGGATGTGTACCTCAGACTAGGTGAAGCCCAAGGCTAGCATTCTTAAGGGAATATTCGGTCGGTGACTTGAAAGATGATTTATTACTTATTTATTTATCTGCCCCCAGATGCTTTTTCCGCTCTTTTCGCAATCCGGACATGCACTTTAGGGCATGCCTCCCAGGGAAAGGAACCCCTAACGGAACTATTCTCCCTGGAAGATGTTTCTTACTAACCATGTAATATAACATAGCTAGTTGGGCACTTGTCTGATAAAGCACTTATGACCCCTACGCCTGGTCTCCATGCATGCCCCGGTTTTTGTATAACCGTGAGGGTATTCGGACACACTCCGGACTGTTGGGTCCCGAGGTTGAAGCGAAAAGGTCCGCAAAGACAAACAATCTACAATCCGGCTAGAAGGCATTTTACATGTCATTTTAAATTACATCGTCAAACTGACTGATTGTACTCCTCTTCAATCCCATCTAACAGGCTGTCTAGTTTACAGTCCCGTTGGGAATATTTCGTGGCCAACTCTACTTGGCCGTACATCAGGCTCACGGGGATCTCCTTCCCATCGGGCCCCACAGGTCCAACCTCAACCATGTGGTTTGGATCAGCCTTCGTGTACCGCGTCTTCACCATGGTCCAGGCCTCCCTGGCACCTTGACGGCAGACCAATATCTTCCACAGACGGAAGCGCTGCCGTACTCCCTGAAGCTTCTCAGCAAGCCCTCCAAGACCCTCGAGTAGGGAGATGGAAGGCCATAAGGCCTGAACGACGCCGCTCATCGCCTGCCGGACATGTTCGTGCAGTTGCAGTAGCTCGGGAAGAAGGTCACCCGTGGAACCAGGCATTTCCTCCGCCAGACGACCCGTGAGCACACCTACAGACACATTTATGTCAATCGACTTCCTCGCCGAACTCTTCTTTTCAAAAGAGTTTGCTCAAGCACTTACTGTAAATGCCGCGACGAAGCCACCGATTCTCCTTTACGGAGTTAGACAGCTGGACCGGAACATCTTTTAGTTCTTCGCCCAGCTGGGTGTTGGCATCTTGGAGTTTGTTCCTCTCCTGCTGCACCCTCATAAGCACCTTCTCGCCGGCCTTCAGCTGGCGCAACAGATGTTGCTTGTCCGGATCTAGTCCGGCACCCTCTGCAATATTATTGTCAGACTAAACGCACACGCCGCACTTCATAAACTACTTATCTTTTCGAAATATGTATTACCAGAGGGGGTCTCTGTGGCTCCCCCGGCGGCGGCTAGTGCGGCCTCAAGTTGGGCCTTGCATTCTTGAAGCTCCTGGGACAGGTGGGTATTCTTCTCCGTAAGATCCTGCATAACAAATGATCCTTAAATCAGTTAGTTTAACTATTTTAAGTCTCGGGGGCTACTGGCATATATAACTATTAAAATTCCCCACCCGTATGTCTTTCACATACTGCTCCGTGGCTCTGGTTAAACCATCTTGAGCAGCACGGAGGTGCGCGTCTCCCGCATTAAAGGCATTCAACGCCTCGGGGGAGAAACACGCGTCACGAAGAACTGTCCGACGGCGCCTGTGATTCATGGCGCTCTCCACCTCAGACCTGGTGGCGGACAACCTGTCGGCATCCTCCGTTGGAGGAGCATCCGGCTCACGCCTTGCGCTCGCCTCCCCCTCCGGACCAGGTGTTGGAGCCTGGCTGGCGGAGGCTTGGTTGGCAACCTCTCCGGGCACAGTCCGGCGAGCGCTCTTTCTCCTGGAAGAATCATGAGCATTAATATACCTCCCAGGAGTCTTTCCCTTAAAGACAATGGTGCGCCATACCTTTGCGGCGACGTTTCGATTCGCGCCGCACTCCTCTTCCGCCTGCTGGGCCGCACTGACCCTGGTTGGTCAGTCGCCGCGGGCTCGGCTTCCCGCCGTAAAGGCACCTCCTGCGAAGCACCGTTGGTACACGGTGGTCAGAAATAAGCATTAAAAAAGTAATGGTGTCAGGACTTCGGTCGTACTCACCTGGGAAGCCGGAGATAAACCGGGGTAGTCAGCCGTAATGGCGACTAGAGCATTGTCTATGCTGAGCTGGTGGAACACCCCGTCAATCAGTTCCACCATTATGTCCGGATCCTCTCCGGAGGCCGGATCAAGGGATCTTCCCGGATCCTCGGGTTGTGGAGTCGGGCTTTCTATGCCCTCCACATCCCGGCGCAGTTCCTGCGTCGAAATCATAAAGTAAGATACTTATCTTTGAAAGCACGGATCGGATATATAAACGTCCGCTTACCCAGCTCCGAGGGTTATTCATGGAGAATCCATTCAATGGACTCGTGCGGAGGAAGTCCTCCTTCTCCCCCTTGTACAAGCCGGACAGGATCTTCACCAGATCGGCGGCCGATCCCGGCCCCTTGCGGCCATGACGGGTGGCGTCATTCTCCCCGTTGAAATCCCACATGGGGTGGCCCCTATATTGGAGCGGCTGCACCCCTCGCATAATGCATGTGGCCATGACTCCAATCATGGTCAGTCCGGAATGGGCCAGTAACCTTATCCGGCCCATCAGATATTGGACGCTCCTATCATCTTCCCGTTGAGGGCTCCGCGGGCGCCAACTCAGGCGTTTTCTCATAGGAGCGTTGCTAAACTCCGGGAGGCCGATCCGAACTGGATCCGGCAGCGGGGCGTCTTCCATATAGAACCATTCCGAAGGCCAGTCTTCGGACGCCTTCTTCGGGGTTCCGGATAGATATCCGGTCCCGGCGATGCGCCATATTTCGGCTCCGCCCACTTGATATATCGACCCCTCGTAAGAACGGGGTACGAGGCAAAACAATCTCTTCCACAGCGCAAAATGGGGCTCGATGCCCAAGAACAGCTCGCAAAGAGCTACAAAGCCCGCGATGTGCAAGATGGAGGCAGGTGTGAGGTGGTGAAGTTGGAGTCCATAGAACTCCAGGAGCCCCCGGAGAAACAGATGTATGGGAAATCCGAGTCCCCTTATTAGGTAGGGGACGAAGCATACCCGCTCTCCTTTGGAGGGATTGGGGATGCTCTCCTCCTGCTTCCCACCCTTGTAGGTGGCCAGTCCGGCTCGAACCGGAACCATAAAGGCTAGGGGAAGGTATCCCTCTGCTTGGAGCGTCACTAACTCGCTATGCGGGTCCGAACATCTCCTCCAATCTCCTGGCTGAGGACTGGGAGCGCGAGAGGAGGAGCCGCGTCGACTGTCCATGATGGAATGGATTTTTGTCGGATGCGCTTCGATGAGAACTTGTGGAAGGAGGATGGTGTGATTCAGATCTGGATCCTCGCCTCTCTTATAGGCAGCTTATTCACGCAACTAGGGGGTAAAATGTAAAAATACCCTGGCTTTTCGCATTCATACGACACGTGGAAGAGGGCCATCATTGGACGTAGAAGCCAAGGAGCGCAACATTTATAAGGAAACCGGACACTGTTCGGCAAACACATGGAATATGGAGGAGAACCCGCCTTGCAAACACCAAAGACAATATACGCGCCGGACTCGTCGTCATTGAAGCCTGGTTCAGGGGCTACTGAGGGAGTCCTGGATTAGGGGGTTTCCGGATAGCCGAACTATCATCATCGGCCGGACTCCAAGACTATGAAGATACAAGATTGAAGACTTCGTCCCGTGTCCGTATGGGACTTTCCTTGGTGTGGAAGGCAAGCATGGCGATACGGATATGTAGATCTCCTACCATTGTAACCGACTCTGTGTAACCCTAGCCCTCTCCGGTGTCTATATAAACCGGATGGCTTTAGTCCATAGGACGAACAATAATCATACCATAGGCTAGCTTCTAGGGTTTAGCCTCCTTGATCTCGTGGTAGATCTACTCTTGTAATACCCACATCATCAATATCAATCAAGCAGGACGTAGGGTTTTACCTCCATCAAGAGGGCCCGAACCTGGGTAAAACATTGTGTCCCTCGTCTCCTGTTACCATCCGCCTAGACGCACAGTTCGGGACCCCCTACCCGAGATCCGCCGGTTTTGACACCGACAACGTGCCTTGCAACCCTTTCTATCACTGGGTAGGGACACCGCAAGATTGAACCCAAAGCTAAGCACTTCTCCCATGGCAAGAAAGATCAATCTAGTAGGCCAAACCAAACTGATAATTCGAAGAGACTTGCAAAGATAACTCAATCATACATAAAAGAATTCAGAGAAGATTCAAATATTATTCATAGATAAACTTGATCATAAACCCACAATACATCGGATCTCGACAAACACACCGCAAAAAGAGATTACATTGAATAGATCTCCACAAGAGAGGGGGAGAACATTGTATTGAGATCCAAAACGGGAGAAGAAGCCATCTAGCTAATAACTATGGACATGTAGGTCTGTGGTAAACTACTCACAACTCATCGGAGGGACTATAGTGTTGATGTAGAAGCCCTCCGTGGTCAATTCCCCCTCCCGCGGAGCACCGACGAAGGCTCCAAGATGGGATCTCGCGGATACAGAAGGTTACGGCGGTGGAAATTGTGTTTCGGGTGCTCCCTGGATGTTTTTGGGGTACGTAGGCTTATATAGGAGGAAGAAGTACATCGGTGGCCGCCCGAGCGGCCCACGAGACAGGGAGCGCGCCCTATAGGGGGGGGCCCTCCTATCTCATGGCTGCCTCGGCTTCTTCCTTACTTGCACTCCAAGTCCTCTGGATCATGTTTGTTCCAAAAATCACGCCTCCGAAGGTTTCATTCCTTTTGGACTCCGTTTGATATTCCTTTTCTTTGAAATACTGAAATAGGAAAAAAACAGCAATACGGGTTGGGCCTCCGATTAGTAGGTTAGTCCCAAAAATGATATAAATGTGCAAAATAAAGCCCATAAACATCCTAAAGGGGTATTATAATAGCATGGAACAATCAAAAATTATAGATACGTTGGAGACGTATCATTTAACCAATATAAAATGACATCAGCTCCTTGACATTTTGGTGACACTGTACAAAAAAATTAACTTATCTCATGAAAGTGAGGTATGTAATCTATAAGCATTAACAGTGCAAAAATCTGAAGGTAGTAACAAGTTTCATCGTTGGTATAATGGTTGTGCAATAGCATTAGAATGCCTTAGCTAAAAAATCTTTAATACATCCACAATCAACAGCTAACCCTGAAATAATCCAGTGACATTAAATGGCATTGCTTAAATTTATCGGTGGCATTAGACTGAGTGCGGCATTAGTTAAATGTGGCATCACTTTAGCAGTAGCATTGCTTGACTTGACTGCTGGCGTTATACTAACAGCAAAGATGTGTCAATAAGAGCATGGGAGGCCAATTCAGACAGTGGGAACACCAGTACGATGTACCTCCACGGACGCAGAGTGGTGAGCGAGGTATGGTTGCCCAAAGTAACAAATATCCAAGCAGCATATGTGGATTACGTCCCATTTTTGTTCTCTTTAGCCACCTTTTTCCTATGTGAGGACAACAAACCGATCGACCTGGTCATTCTCTATTGCGTTGTCATGCCTTTCTACCCTTCTTCAACCAAGATACATGAGACTCGTTCCTTAGCTACTGATTTTCCCCTTTTCAACCTACATGCGGGTTCGATGCCTACTCTCTTGGATAGTACAGTCTCCCTTCCTTTCCTTATTCAACCCACACATGGATTAGTCTTCGTGAAGTAGGGGTTCCTTTGATAGTGCAAATTAAGGTTTTCGTCTGTGTGACCAGCAGAGCAGAGGATAGCAAACAGGGAAGATGGTGGAGTGGAAAAAGATCCACATGCAGCGACGTGGAAGATGGGGCAATAGAACAAGGGTATGGTTCAAAAAGAGGTAGCATACCCGAGGGTCGGCGGGAAGTGGCTTCGCTCGTGGTCGTCGTCCTCCGCACACACTACGACAGCGAGCTTGGGGACGGAGGCCATCCCGCGCGGATGCTAGGTCTGAGAGAACGGCCTTATCGTCAGTGCATGACCTCGCTCGCCGACGACGAGTGCGTCAACACTGCACGTCCTTTTCTTCCTCGGCGGATCTGTGACCACCGGTGAGGAGGGAGAGAGAGGCCGACTTTTTTAGATCTGGAGAGAGGGTGATAGTGTGCGAAGCAAGTGGGCAGCCCTTAGCAAGAAAGCGCTGAAGGTCCAACCTATATATCTTGTTTATACTACTAGTACTAGAGGTGGAGTAGTGGTAGAGTACTTTATATTTTCTCTGCATACAGTACCAGTTAGTCGTGCTTCAAAATTGAACGGCACGCCATTAAAAAAATAGAGGTCAATAACTAATGCGGCACCTCGGGCGCGGCCAGATCGCATTTTGCACGAGAAATTACACACCATGTTTCGTTGACATGTGGTCCTGTTCCAACATGTCAGTGAGACGACGACGAGTCCTTTTCTACTAGTATTTCTGAACGGACGTGTATGCCGGGGCGCCTCTTCGTGTACCGTCGAAAACTGGCAACCGTCCACCGACTCTTCGCCTTTCCCTCTCGATTTGGAACTGCTGTCCCACGCTCTTCCTCCCTCCTCTATTTGCCTTCACCCTTCCTTCTGCCATTGTTTGATCGTCTTCTCCATGGAGCGAACAGGCCAGAAACGACCCCGTTATTGTTGCCTCGATCTGAAAGATGACGTGGTGGAGGAACTCAGTTATTGGTGCGTTATCATCACCTCAGCTAGCATGGCAGGTTCGTTCAAGACCATTCTCGACTCAACTAATAACATCATTACAAGGAGGGTCCAGGAGCGGTTTGATCTCCCCTATCTTCTTTGCCGTGATCCTGATGACTGGCACGGGGACGACAAAGGCCTCGCCTTATGCAAGTTGATGCCACTTGATAATGATATGTATGATGTTAAGATGCCATCGCGTGAGGGCAAGGCTTGGGCAGGCGCAAATGGAGATTGGGTTGTTTATATTAGGTACAACTGCGAGTGGGATCTTGTGAATGTATACACTCGTCACCGGGTTCCACTTCCAAAAATCTCAGCAGACTGCCCAGAGGTTCAGCACACCGGTATTCTACGCACGTTCAAATACGATCATGGTGATTGTCTTCTATGAAAGATAGCAATTTGTTGAGTTCCCAACCGCTCTTGGAATTACCGGAACTATGTAGTTGTTGCTATCTTTGACAAGCTTGTTGCCATCCTTCGTGGTTCGACTGGATGGATATTGCTCAAAAATCAGTTTCTGTACACGAATGTGTACTGTGATGCAATTGAATATGAGGGTCTTGTGTTTGCTTCCACCACTCATGGCACTGTTTTTGCATGGGATCCTTGTAGTTTCGGTACGTTTGTCTTCCACCGTAATTATAATTGTTTCATCCACATGCATGTGGGTTAGCAAGTTTCCCTTTACTAATTAACCATCTTCTTGTGTTTCCAAGATCCTGAGAACATTCCACCACCAATACTTGAAATTTTTTATAACCAAGGGGAAGATGACGATGGTGATGATTGACACATCCATTTTGCATCATGCTTTTATATCGATATTTATTGCATTATGGGATGTTATTACATGTTATGTCACAATACTTATGGCTATTCTCTCTTATTTTACAAGGTTTATCATGAAGGGGGAGAATGCCGGCAGCTGGGATTCTGGCTGGAAAAGGAGCAAATATTGGAAACCTATTCTGCACAGCTCCAAAAGTCCTGAAACTCCACGAAAGTCATTTTTGGAATTAATAAGAATTATTGAGAAAAGAAAGTACCAGAGGGGGCCCACACCCTGGCCACGAGGGTGGGGGGCGCCCCTCCAACTGGGCGCGCCCCCTGTCTCGTGGACCCCCTGGTGGCCCTTCGGTGCCCATCTTCTGCTATACGAAGGATTTTACCATGAAAAAAAATCATAATCAAGCTTACGGGATGAAACTCCGCCGCCACGAGGCGGAACCTTGGCGGAACCAATCTAGGGCTCTGGCGGAGCTGTTTTGCTGGGGAAACTTCCCTCTGGGAGGGGGAAATCATCACCATCGTCATCACCAACGATCCTCTCATCGGGAGGGGGTCAATCTCCATCAACATCTTCACCAGCACCATCTCCTCTCAAAACCTTAGTTCATCTCTTGTATCCAATCTTGTATCAAAACCACAAATTGGTACCTGTGGGTTGCTAGTAGTGTTGATTACTCCTTGTAGTTGATGCTAATTGGTTTATTTGGTGGAAGATCATATGTTCAGATCCTTAATGCATATTAATACTCCTCTGATCATGAAAATGAATATGCTTTGTGAGTAGTTACGTTTGTTCCCGAGGACATGGGTGAAGTCTTGCTATTAGTAGTCATATGAATTTGGTATTCGTTTGATATTTTGATGAGATGTATGTTGTCTCTCCTCTAGTGGTGTTATGTGAATGTCGACTACATGACACTTCACCATTATTTGGGCCTAGAGGAAGGCATTGGGAAGTAATAAGTATATGATGGGTTGCTAGAGTGAAGAAGCTTAAACCCTAGTTTATGCGTTGCTTCGCAAGGGGCTGGTTTGGATCCACCAGTTTCATGCTATGGTTAGGTTTACCTTAATACTTCTTTTGTAGTTGCGGATGCTTGCAATAGGGGTTAATCATAAGTGGGATGCTTGTCCAAGAAATGGCAGTACCCAAGCACCGTTCCACCCACATATCAAATTATCAAAGTAACGAACGCGAATCGTATGAGCGTGATGAAAACTAGCTTGACGATAATTCCCATGTGTCCTCGGGAGCGCTTTTCTCATTATAAAAAATTGTCCAGGCTTGTCCTTTGCTACAAAAAGGATTGGGCCACCTCGCTTTACCTTATTTACTTTCATTGCTTGTTACCCATTACGAATTATCTTATCACAAAACTATCTGTTACCTACACTTTCAGTGCTTGCAGAGAATACCTTACTGAAAACTGCTTGTCATTTCCTTCTGCTCCTCGTTGGGTTCGACACTCTTACTTATCGAAAGGACTACGATAGATCCCCTATACTTGTGGGTCATCAAGACTCTTTTCTGGCGCCGTTACCGGGGAGTGAAGCGCCTTTGGTGAGTGGAACTTGGTAAGGAAACATTTATATAGTGTGCTGAAATTTGCTATCACTTGTTACTATGGAAACTAATCCTTTGAGGGGCTTGTTCGGGGCATCTTCGCCCCGACCAGTAGAGCAAAGAGTTGCTCCTCAACCTACTGAACCTACTAAAAATGTTTACTTTGAGATTCCTTCGGGTATGATAGAGAAACTGCTAGGTAATCCCTTTGCAGGAGATGGAACATTGCATCCTGATTTACACCTTATCTATGTGGATGAAGTTTATGGATTATTTAAGCTTACAGGTATTCCCGATAATGTTGTTAAGAGGAAGGTCTTCCCTTTATCTTTTAAGGGAGATGCATTGACATGGTATAGGCTATGTGATGATACGGGATGTTGGAACTATAAACGATTGAAATTGGAATTTCACCAGAAGGTCTATCCTATGCATCTTGTTCATCGTGATCGTAATTACATATATAATTTCTGGCCTCAGCAATTACATATATAATTTCTGGTCTCACGAAGGAGAAAGTATCTCTCAAGGTTGGGGGAGGCTTAAGTCAATGTTATATTCATGCCCCAATCATGAGCTTTCAAGAAATATGATTATTCAAAAAAATTATGCTCGACTTTCTCTCAATGATCGCACCATGCTCGATACTTCCTATGGTGGTTCTTATATGTTGAAGACTATTGAATTCAAGTGGGATTTATTGGAAAGAATTAAACGCAACTCTGAAGATTGGGGTTCCGATGATGGTAAGGAGTCAGGTATGACACCGAAGTTTGATTGTGTTAAATCTTTTATGGATACCGATGCTTTTCGTGGATTTAGCGCTAAATATGGACTTGACTCTGAGATAGTAGCTTCTTTCTGTGAATCTTATGCTACTCACGTTGATCTCCCTAAGGAGAAGTGGTTTAAATATAATCCTCCCATTGAAGTAAAAGTAGTTGCACCTATTACAGTTGAAGAAAAGACTATCACTTATAATGATCCTATTGTTCCTACTATTTATGTTGAGAAACCACCTTTCCCTGTTAGGATAAAGGATCATGCTAAAGCTTCAACTGTTGTTTGTAAGAGTAATACTAGAACATATACACCTCCTGAGTAAATTAAAGTTGAACCTAGTATTGCTATGGTTAAAGATCTCTTGGATGATAATATAGATGGGCATGTTATTTACTTCTGTGATGAAGCTGCTAATATTGCTAGACCAGATGCTAAGATACATAGACCTGTTGTAGGCATGCTTGTTATTTCAGTTAAAATAGGAGATCATTGTTATCATGGCTTATGTGATATGGGTGCTAGTGCTAGTGCAATACCTCATTCCTTATATGAAGAAATTATGCATGATATCGCAGCCGCTGAAATAGAAGGTATTGATGTTACTATTAAGCTTGCCAATAGAGATACTATTTCACCAGTTGGGATTGTTAGATATGTTGAAGTCTTGTGTGGGAAAGTTAAATATCCTGCTGATTTTCTTGTTCTTGGTTCCCCACAAGATGACTTTTGTCCCATTATATTTGGCAGACCCTTCTTGAATACTGTTAATGCTAGGATTGATTGCAAAAAGGATGTTGTTACAATTGGTTTAGGGGATATGTATCATGAGTTTAACTTTGCTAAATATCGTAGACAACCCCATGATAAAGAATTTCCTAGTAAGGATGAAATTATTGGTCTTGCTTCTATTGCCGTACCTCCTACTGATCCGTTAGAACAATATTTGCTAGACCATGAAAATGATATGTTTATGAATGAAAGAAGGGAAATAGATGAAGTATTCCTTCAACAGGGTCCTATTCTGAAATACAACTTACCTGTTGAAATCCTAGGGGATCCCCCTCCACCCAAGGGTGATCCCGTGTTTGAGCTGAAACCTTTACCTGATAATCTTAAATATGCTTATCTTGATGAAAAGATGATATATCCTGTTATTATTAGTGCTAACCTTTCAGAGCAAGAAGAGGAAACATTATTGAAAACTCTGAAGAAGCAACGTGCTGCTATTGGATATACTCTGGATGATCGTAAGGGCAGTAGTCCCACTCTATGCCAACACAAAATTAAATTGGACGAAGGTTCCAAACCAGTTAGAGATCATCAACAGCGTTTAAATCCTAAGATGAAAGAAGTGGTAAAAAAGGAGATACTAAAGCTCCTTGAGACAGGTATAATTTATCCCGTTGCTGATAGTGATTGGGTAAGTCTTGTCCACTGCGTCCCTAAGAAGGGAGGTATTACCGTTGCCCCTAATGATAAAGATGAATTGATTCCGCAAAGAATTATTACAGGTTATAGGATGGTAATTGATTTCCGTAAATTAAATGAAGCTACTAAGAAAGATCATTACCCTTTACCTTTTATTGATCAAATGCTAGAAATACTATCCGAACACACACATTTCTGCTTTCTAGATGGCTATTCTGGTTTCTCTCAAATACCCGTGTCAGCGGACGATCAATCAAAAACTACTTTTACTTGCCCTTTCGGTACTTTTGCTTATAGACGTATGCCTTTTGGTTTATGTAATGCACCTGCTACCTTTCAAAGATGCATGATGGCTATATTCTCTGACTTTTGTGAAAAGATTTGTGAGGTATTCATGGATGACTTCTCCGTTTATGGATCCTCTTTTGATGATTGCTTGAGCAACCTTGATCGAGTTTTGCAGAGATGTGAAGACACTAGTCTCGTCTTGAATTGGGAGAATGTCACTTTATGGTTAATGAAGGCATTGTATTGGGGCATAAAATTTCTGAAAGAGGTATTGAAGTTGGTAAAGCTAAAGTTGATGCTATTGAAAAGATGCCATGTCCCAAGGACATTAAAGGTATAAGAAGTTTCCTTGGTCATGCCTTTTTTATAGGAGGTTCATTAAGGACTTCTCTAAAATCTCTAGGCCTCTGACTAATTTATTGCAAAAAGATATTCCTTTTGTCTTTGACGATGATTGTGTAGAAGCATTTGAAAAACTTAAGAAAGCTTTGATCACTGCACCTATTGTTCAGCCACCTGATTGGAATTTACCCTTTGAAATTATGTGTGATGCTAGTGACTATGCTGTAGGTGCTGTTCTAGGGCAAACAGTCGATAAGAAATTAAATGTTATCCAGTATGTTAGTAAAACTCTTGATAATGCCCAGAGAAATTATGCTACTACCGAAAAAGAATTCTTAGCAGTTGTATTTGCTTGTGATAAGTTCAGACCTTATATTGTTGATTCTAAAGTAACTATTCACACTGATCATGCTGCTATTAAATATCTTATGGAAAAGAAAGATGCTAAACCTAGACTTATTAGATGGGTTCTCTTGCTCCAAGAATTTGATTTGCATATTATTGATAGAAAGGGAGCGGAGAACCCCATTGCACACAACTTGTCTAGGTTAGAGAATGTTCTTGATGACCCACTACCTATTGATGATAGCTTTCCTGATGAACAATTAGTGGTCATTAATGCTTCTCGTACTGCTCCATGGTATGCTGATTATGCTAATTACATTGTTGCTAAATTTATACCACCTAGTTTCACACACCAGCAAAAGAAAAAGTTCTTTTATGATTTAAGACATTACTTCTGGGATGACCCACACCTTTATAAAGAAGGAGTATATGGTGTTATTAGACGTTGTGTACCTGAGCATGAACAGGAACAGATCCTATGCAAGTGTCATTCCGAACCATATGGAGGACACCACGCTGGAGATAGAACTGCACATAAGGTATTGCAATCCGGTTTTTATTGGCCTACTCTCTTCAAAGATGCTCGTAAGTTTGTCTTGTCTTGTGACGAATGTCAAAGAATTGGTAATATTAGTAGACGTCAAGAAATGCCTATGAATTATTCTCTTGTTATTGAACCATTTGATATTTTGGGCTTTGATTATATGGGACCTTTTCTTGCCTCTAATGGATACACACATATTTTAGTCACTGTTGATTACGTTACTAAGTGGGTAGAAGCTATTCCAACTAGTAGTGCTGATCATAACACTTCTATTAAGATGCTTAAAGAAGTTATTTTTCCAAGGTCTGGAGTCCCTAGATACTTAATGACTGATGGTGGTTCACATTTTATTCATGGTGCTTTTCGTAAAATGCTTGCTAAGTATGATGTTAATCACAGAATTGCATCTCCTTATCACCCATAGTCTAGTGGTCAAGTAGAGTTGAGTAATAGAGACCTCAAATTAATTTTGCAAAAGGTTGTGAATAGATCTAGAAAGAATTGGTCCAAGAAACTTGATGATGCATTATGGGCCTATAGAACTGCATACAAAAATTCTATGGGTATGTCTTCGTATAAGATGGTTTACAGAAAAGAATGTCACTTACACTACAAAAAAATACACTTCCGTGATGATACGTGTTTGTCACAGTAGGTCGCGTTTTCTGTCATGCATGTACATCCATGATGATTTTATGACAGAATCAAGATAGTCATACCTGTGCTGTCGTAGAAGTGTTCCATGACATTACCAAAATTATCATCACGGAAGTGTCCACTTCCATGACGATAAATCGCGAGTCACAGAAGTGCTTTCGTCAAGGGTGACCGACACGTGGCATCCACCATAACAGAACGCCGTTAAGCTATCGGGTCGTGTTTTGGATCCAATAACCCGTTAACAGCCCCGACCAATGGGGATTTTCCACGTGTAAAATCATCATTGGCTGGAGGAAATACGTGTCGGCTCATTGCTGGGACAGATGTCATCCACTCATTGGACAGAAGGCGCCTATGATACAACGACACATGGCACGGCCCAATAGAGGCCCATTCCTATGAAAAGGCCAGCCCGTTTGACATGGTCAAAAGGCGGCGGGCCGGCCCATGGAAAGCCTGTTAACGGCCTGTTCGCATATAGCCCATTTATAGCCCGCTAACCCAAGGCCCGTTACGCCCTATTCGAATAGGCCCAGTAGCGTCATCTGGGCCATCCAATATGATTCCAGCCCTATTTCACTTCTGGCCCATGTATGGCCCATGACGTCTTTCGGCCCATATGAGGCCCTATGTAACTCTTGGCCTATTAACGTCCCGTGGTGAAACTAGCCCGTAATGAATAGTGCATCACTTTACACCCATTAACGACCCCTAGTGAAACTGGCCCGTAAATAACAGTGTATCACTTTATACCCATTAACGGCCCGTTATTCCGTTGGGCCGTTTCCAGCCCATGTTATCTTTCGGCCTTCTCAGACCCATTTATTCTTGGGCTCATTTCCAGCATTCGTTCACTTATGGCCCGTACTGTCATTTTCTGCTCGTGGGCTAAATTCAGCCCATGGTTACAGTCGGCCCGTTTGTGGTCCATTAATACGTTGGGCCATTTTCATAGCGTCATCAAATGCGGCCTATTAACGATGGCCCGTTATGGTTGGCCCATAAACGGGCGATTCCAACTCTACCCGTTTACGGCCATATTGCGGCCTGTTATTGGCCCATGTTTGGCCAATCGATCGCTACCCGTATAAGGCCCATTGATGATACGACCCGTATAAGGCCCATTGTTTCTACGGCCCGTAGAAGGCCCATTGTTTCTATGGCCCGTAGAAGGCCCACTGTTTCTACGGCCCGTAGAAGGCCCACTGTTTATACGGCCCGTAGAAGGCCCACTGTTTCTACGGCCCGTAGGAGGCCCAGTGTCACTACAGTAAATATTATCCCATGGTTATTGTGGCCTAGTTTTAAAAAATAGGTTATTGCAGCCACTAGCAAACCGCAGAAAAAGAACTGCACTGACTACAAGCAAACAAATAAACAAGACAACAAGGAAATAAATAAGCAAGCAACTTACACTATGCTATCACGGCTATTACACATATTACATCCACTGGGCATCAAAGTTTGCCACCAGTGCAAATATGGGGAACACAGAAGCATATAAACGCCGCAACAAAACAAGTCTAGAACTAAAACCACTTAAGAAGAGCTCAAGAAACAATATCCTAGGTACTCATAATGCTGGCAAGATGCTTAGCAAGCTTATTAACTTTTTCTTGTTTGGCGCTTAAGTCGTCTAGCACTTGTTGTTACACCAGAAAGTGTGCATCTGAATTCTGCAGGGACTTCCTCAGTCCTTTGGCTTCCTGTCGCATAACATCTGATCGATGTCTTTCAACTTGAAGTTGAGACTCAAGAAGACAAACTGATTCAGGCAATGAGTTTGAAGAGCTGGTGCCAGCAGTGGTAGCCAGTAACTCGAACACTACATCAAGACAGGACTTTGGGGTTGTCTCAGTGTCTTCAATATAGTTTTTGTCAGCTTTCTTGGAGACCAACATGGATGTCTCACTATCTTGAACCTTATCTGCATTACTTCCTTTACCATTGCATAACAGGGTACTCTTCTCCAATATTTTATCCGCGTTCTAAAAGAGAAACAAACAAAACACATCTCAGGTTTACAATGTAGTATATGAAACTCATTTTGGTAAACCAGTTTAGTAGTAAGGTGGACAGGATAACAGCATGAAACAAACATATATCTATGTAGTATGGTCATTTCATGGTCTATATCATTCTAGTTTATGTTGCCAAATCAAGATAGATACAGTTCGAATCATATCTATTTAAGACAAAGTAGCATAGACAAAATATAAGTGTGGGAAACTACACAACAATAACAACACTTGTAATGTGCATGGCATGAGAACATAACTGTTTATTCAATTGAAACTGAAATCAACATAGAGCAAGTTACAACAGCAAACAGCCAAACACGTTGAAGAAACAGGTTTAAAACATACCTGTTGCGCCATTGGAGTTTCAATTGCATCCTTCAAATTTGAAATTAGTTGGTATCAGTAAATACAGTGACGCAAGAGCAAAGTAGTATGAACCATAGCTACGGAACCTGACCTGAGAACAATTCTTCTTCTGCTTTAAGCGTTGACTTCGGGTTCGGAGTGGTGGTCCTCGTGATTTGGGCACTGCAGTTGCCTTACTAACTGCTCGTGTTTGGGTGCTCTATGGTGGAGACGGTGCTGTGTCAACGGGAACTGGGTGTCTATCTGCTGGGGTTGGGGTTAGAAGGGGTGTAGCTGGTTCTCTGTCCAACTGGGTAGGGGTACAATCTGCATGAGTGTGGGTTATGTGTGGTGGGGCTGGTTCTTGGGCAAGTACAACCGTGGTTCTATCTGCATCGACAGGTAGCACGATCTTTTCTGAAGACCGTGTTTTTACTCCCACAGATACTGCCATCACTCCCTCCAATTGAAATGGCTGATAAACAAGAAAAGTAATTGAATGTACAGACATTGTAAGATAGACAGGTGCAATGGATAGTAGGGAAGAAAACAGGGCATGAAATAATTCACATTTATGTTGTCTAAGCAAACAGAATAGCAGGACATAATTTCACATATATGATGGCTAATTAAACAGGATAGCATGACACAATTTCACATGTATGATGGCTAACTAAACAGGATAGAATGACATACTTCAAAATATGATGACTATGTAAACAGGATGACATGATATAACTATACGATGTGTCTATTAAAGTGGTTGGCATGCCATAAATCACAAACATGCCGTCGATGGAAACATGATGGCATGATATAATTCACGGATAGAATGACATAATTTAAAATATGATGACTATGTAAACAGGATGAGATGATATAACTATATTATGTCTTTAGAAAATGGGTTGGCATGCCATAATTCAGATACATGCTGTCTATGTAAACATCATGGCATGACATAATTCAAATATATGATTTATATACTAAGGAAGTGAGCAGAGGGCAATCGCATATATGATGTGTCAACTAAGGAGATGGCATTCAATATTGTGTATATGATGTAAAAACTAAGCATTGCAATACAACATATGCATTATATGAGTAATATAACCCTGCCAAGTTTGAGCATACACCTCAGGGGGATAATAGGACTGGTCATCTGCCTCTGAATCCTCCTCTGAAGAGCTATCTATAACCAGCAAGATATCTGCTTCAGCAGGTAGCATTGTCTGCTCTGAAGACCTTGTTTTCACTCCAGATTTCTCCATCACCAATTCAAATGGCTGATGCACAGGAAGAGCAGTTGAATATACAAACATTGTCGACAAAAGCAATGAGAAATACAAAAAAAGGACAGCATGATATAATTCACATATATGATGCTTGCCTAAACAGCATGGCATTGCATAATTCACATACATAATGCCTTGCAACAAGATAACATTGCATAATTCACATATATAATGTCTTGCAACAAGATGGCATTGCATAATTCACATATATGGTAATTAGACACTAAACATGTGGCATTCACACAAAGCATGTCTAAACTAAGCAAATGACATAGCAATGCAAGATACCATACGCACAATATGAGCAACATAACCCTGCCAAGTTAGGGCATGCACCTCGGGGGGGGGGGGATATGACTGGTCATCTGTCTCTGAATCCTCCTCTGAGGAGCTATCGGTAACCAGCAAGACATGCGCTTCGTCAGATAGCATTGTCTACTCTGAAGACCTTGTTTCCACTCCAGATTTTTCCATGACCGTGCTGAATGGCTGATGCATAGGAAGAGTAATTGAATGTACTAAAATTGTGGACAAATTTAGCACGTAATAAAAAAATGATGGCATGATATAATTCACATATAAGATGACTGGCTAACCAGGGTGGCATTGCGAAATTCACATATATGATGCCTGGCTAGACAAGATGGCATTGCATGATTCACATATACGATAAAGAAACTAAACATATGGCATTGACACAAAGCATGTCTAAACTAAGCAGATGACATCTTTAATGTATACAGTAAGCAATGCAAGGCACCATATGCATGATATTACCAACATCAGCATGCCAAGTTAGAGCGAAGACCTCATGGGGTAAATAGGAGTGGTCTTCTCCTTCTGAATCCCCCTCAGAACAGTAATCTTCCTCTTGATTACGATCCGAAATGGTTGGAGGGGGGACTGCCTTTGCGCCCACCATGGAACGACGTCTGCATGGAATTTTATTGCCACGCAAGGCTCGTCTCTTTTGCTCTACATGATCAGTTCCATTGTGTACAATAACTGGCATGCATAGGAATAAAACATAGTGAGATTATGTAAGGAGTGCATGCACAAATCCAAAGTGATGGTAGCAAACTGTGGATAGACCCAAAACCAATGATAGCAGGCAGATAATAGCTTTAGTTAAAAAAATACAGATAACGGCTCCTTTAATGTTTGTTTGCACCCAACATGAAACTCATAGTAGACACCGGAGATTAACCAAATAGTAGATAGATAGTACTGATTGCTGCCCCAATATGTACCCCACAACCATTTAAAAACTCAAGTTTCAACATTAGTTTGGACCTGACTCGGAGTCTAATAGGTGAACACGACGATAATGTAGTATGTCATCATATTAAGTGACGCATAACGTAAGCAGACACGGAAGAGTGCGACCTCTCTTACGGACCCGTGTAGTCCTCAAGGTCATCTGCTCAGTTGATGATGGTAATGCAGTTGTCGTGGCTGCCGGCGGCGGGGAAGAAGATCTAAGGCGGCGAAAGACAGTCTGGAGAGCGGATCCCTATTGTGGTGAACTCTTCCATCGTTGGAGCAGCTAAGCTGGGGTGGAACACAACGCCGCAGGAGCAGGACAAACCACATTAGGTTTTCTTTGACACATATCTATAACAGAAGTAACCGAGTAAGGGCTTGTTTGAATTTGAGGATTCTAACAATGCAGGGATAGGAAATAGACAGGAATAGGATAGGAATGCACGTGCAAAATAGAGAATTTAAAAACATAGGATTTCTGCCAATCTGGGTGTTTGATTCACAACAATTGGAAGGTCACAGGATGCAAAAAAGCATGGTGAGATTAAGTCAAACCACAAAAAAATGTACGACTATAATGCTATTCTGCTACTATCTCTTAGTCTTGTGCTTGATGAATAGGAATATGAAAAGGAGGAGAAGTGGAAATTAGAATTCCTACGGTTTTTCTTTCAAGGAGACACTAAAGGAACAAATCCTACTGTTTTCCTTTGCTCCATTCCTTTGCACCAAATTCATGAAAAGTAGTACCATAGGAAACTTTCCAATTCCTATGTTTTTCATCACTTTTCCTTTCAAGCACTGGCGATTCTAGTAGGCAGGCTTGAGCAAGGAAAATCCTACACTAAAAAAATGTTTTTGTGCTACTTCTATTACTTTGGACCCAGGCCACTGCCATACTAGATCAACTCCCAGGCCCATCGACAAATGCACAGCTCAAATGCGCAGAGATAAATAAGGATGGCATTCAAGAGAGTCCATCATGAATAGCTAAGTTCCCTGGTACCTCACTGCTTGTCATATACTAGGATAAAATAATCGTATTTCCCGTTACTATGAGTGCTCAGTGGACAATATATATAACATGTAGAGTAAAAAAGATATGCAACAAGTGTACAACCTCTTTGGCGAAGCCATGTCGATCTCAACGTGATTGGGTTGGCCGGTGAGGATGCTTCGGCTTGGCTGTCGGAGGAGGGGAAGAAGATCTTAGGCGTCTGGAGATGGAGCCCGAGGTACTGCTCCGCTGTGATGGAGGGTTTCGTCGTTGGAGCAGCTCCGGTGAGTTGTACGATGCCGAGGCTGAAGCAGGACAAGAGAGACAATGAACAACGTTAACCTAGGTGGAATTCTAATAGCATCTCCAATACATGACGTAAAATACATAACCACAAAGTGCTAGATGTAAAATACATCAGCCGCTCATCTCTGAACTTAACTATCGAAACCAAACTTAACTGTCGAAACTGAATTTTGCTGTCGGAACTGAACGCACTAGCAAGGTGAGGCTACACGTCGGTCGACTGACTTTTTCATCTCTGGTCAGTCGATTTTGGAGCCGTTGGATACGAAATCAAGGGCCTGCGGTTCATCTTCAACCTCCACCCCCCTGAGCCGCTAGCCACCACCAGCCAAACAGCAGCCCCCCGCCACCCGCGGCCGGCGGTGCGCCGCACCGCCCGCCCCGAAAACACTCCCCACCACCGGTCCGCCGCCGCCCCGGCCATCCCTCTAGGGCCCCCTGTGCCAAGCTTTTTCTCCGGCGATCCCCATGCCACCGCCCCGCCACCGCCCCGACACCGCCGGCAACCACCGCCCCCATCCTGAACCCTAAGATAGATAGTGGGGTACCTCTCCGGCGAGCCACCCTCCCCGCTGGGGCTGGTTCTTCCTTCACCTCGGCGAGCCCCCCCACCCCCTGAAAATCGACTGACCCAAAAGTCGATTCAGTCGACTGAAGTGTAGCTAAATCGGAGCAACATCACAAGCAAGAGTAAGAGCGAGAGTAGCAGTGCGAGCAAGAGCAATAGCAAGAGCAGACCAGGCAGGGGACCGAGAGCAAGAACAGAGCAGCAGCGCGAGCGAGAGCTAAAGCAGAAGCAGCTCCTACTGATGTGGACGTCGCCATCGAGGGAGCGATGCCGTGGAGGAAGTGGCTGGCGACGCCGCCGTGGATGGTGCCGCACCGTGTCAGCTCGGGACCGAGCGCCGGCAGCACCGTGAGATCGAATCGAGAAGAAAATGCGGTGATTAGTGTACAACCTCTTTGGTGGCGTCGATTAGGCCACAACTTCATCCGAGAAAACGGTGATGATGATGCTCTTCCGGTGGTGCAGGTAAAGACGGTGGTGTGGGAATGGAGGTGGCGTGAAAGACAAGGGGAACATCGGGGCAGCTCCTTGCAGGTGGAGGACGGGGTGGCTGAACCGGCGGGACGATGAGATCGACGACGGATCCTCATCCGGTACGGTGGAAGAGGGACGTCGAGGTGTTCCTATGGACGACGTCGTCGGGGAAGAGGCTCCGGCTGGGTGGCGGACGGAGCAGGGTGTGGGGTTTCGTCGCGTGTTTTCGCGGCCTCGGTGTATGAATGGGTGGGAGGATGGGATGGCAGTGGGGAACCATGGCTTAGAGACGCGCTTGTCCGAAATGTGGTGTAAGTTATGAAAGTACCCCCACCGATTTGAGGCTGTTCTTTCGGTTCAGGGGTACCACGGGCATTTCGCGTGTCGGGTTTTCACAGGAGGTGGGAGTTCTTGCGCGCGTTGTATTTCGGAATAGCAAGGCGCGGGTTGAGATGGAGGGAGTTGTCGGAGCACAACGAGACAAAGATATATCTGAAATATTTCGGGCTAACAAGGCGCGCGTTGAAGAGGCGGGAGTTTTGCAGCACGATAGAAAGAGACGCTAGCTTGAATTTTCGGAAGAACAAGGCGTAGCTTGAAATTTCGGAAGAACAAGCTTAACGTGTACCCAAAAAAGACAATTTGCACCTCAACACGCACAACACACACATAAACACCATTTAGACTAGAGTAAGGTACACGTGCATTGCACGCATGAGATTTGGCAACCAAATTATGAATAAATACCACATTATAGCATGAAAGCTTTGAGTCATATATGCATGATGTAGATGTTCATTTAATTCTTATAGTTCATTTCATTCAAAATCATGTAGTTTTTATAAGAAAGCTAATGTATTTTAAGATTCATGGAATTGTGCGTTGTAAGACATGAAGTAAAAACAAATAATGGCAAATCATGTAGAAAAACATTTGGGCAATTCTGATACGGAAGATTCTAGAACAAATAAGAAGTGCTTGTGTTTTGATGTTTGTGCATTATGCTTAAGTTCAACCATGGAGTGTTCTAGATTATACATGTGGCAAAATCTGGTAGAATCTAGATGATATCCAATGGCCAGTAGTGCTCAAATTTGCCATATTTGGACCATCGGATTCGCCTCATCCAACGACCATCTTTCAAAGTTAAAGTTACCCGCACAAAATATATATACAGACGGTCTATTCTGCTAATATTAGTAGAATAACTATTCTGCACACCACTTCCGCACTGCACGCTGAACGCAAGTGCACGTCATTCTTTGAACCAAGTGTGCTGCAGCACTCACACGAGTGAACTTCTCGTCGGAAAAACCTGCACGCGTTGTTTTTTCGGTACTGTTTTCGCTCTAATTTTTTAACCATTTATCGGAATGAGGCGTGTAATATACCGTTGAAAAGCTATGGATTAGGCGCAACTTCGACATGTTGAACACTTTTCGAGATTCCACACGGTTTAAGAGCAGTTTTGAAAATGGTGGGGCGGATGACGAGTGGCAGCGACCGTTTTTTTGCGTTTTTTTCTAAACCGCTTCTCGGAATGAAGCAAATGATACACTGTTGGATAGATATTGTCGAGGTGCATCTTTTTCATATATAAATGTTTCTCTAATTCCTTAAGTTTAAGAGCAGTTTCAAATTTACTATATCGCGGAATTCTGTTTTTCAAGTTTTTAAAAAATTTCGGTACTATTTTCGCTCCAGTTGTTGAACCGCTCATTGAAACGAGGCGTGTGATACGCTGTTGGAAAGCTACAAACGAGGCGCAAATTTCATATGTTGAAATAGTTTTGAGATTTCTTACGGTTTTAAGTTAATTTTGAAAATCGCGCGGCGGGCGACGAGTGGCAGCGGCCGTTTTTGGCGAAATTTTTGCAAACCGCTGGTCGGAATGATTCAAACGATACGCCATTGGAAAGATATCGACGATACGCAACTCTTTCATGTAGAACACTCTCTCTAATTCTTTACGGTTTAAGAGGAATTTCAAAATTTACTGAAATGCAGACACTCTGTTTTTCGCGACACCCAAATCGACGTGGGTACTTCATCCGACTGAAAACCACACTACAACGGACGAAAACCGAACTGCATCACACGGGTAAGAGAACTGCATGATTTCTTTTATTTAAACGTAATTTTTACAAAGACGAGAAAGTAGAGTGCACTTCACATCGGGTGTAAATGAACCACAACACTATCAAGAAGTGAACCACATTACTTTTTTTCGTTTCCGTAACATTTTTTTTGCACTTACGGGATGAACAACATCACACGGCTGACCGCACTGCTTCTGAATGAAAACTGCACTTCATTGGACGGGCAAGCGAGCTGCATAATTTCTTTTATTGGACGTTATTTTTTTCATACGAGTTTTTGTTGTTTTTTTTAATTTTTTATGAACAAGAGTGGACCACATAGACGAGGGCAAATGAACCTCACCATGTATCGAAGTGGACCGCATTACTATCTTGTTGTTCGCTAAATTTTTTGCACTTTTATGTTGGCCGCAAGTGAACACCATCACTCATAAAAGTGAACCACATACGAGGACCAAACGCACTGCAAGTGCTGATGTAGTCGACTGAATTTTGAGACACACAGAACAATTTGCACTTCATACGGAGGGGTAATGAGCTGCTGCAAAAATGGAATGAACTACTTTTTCATACATACACTCTCTACATAGCACAATTAGATCTTGAGCACCACGAGCAACTAACTGAACCGCACAAAACACAACAAAAGTACTGCATTGTTGCCCCCCAGCCAAACTGCACCACATGGCATTCCCAATTTTTACAACGAAGTGCAGTTTTCAACATTATTTTTTGAGTAACAGGGCATCAGGCATTGAACCGAATAGCACCACCTATCTTTTTAGAAAAATAAAAAAACCAATGAGCCCCATTCATCCTATTTTCTGTTTTTCCAAGATTTGCAGTCCACGCAAAGACATTTTATCTAGCAAAAAATTAACTACACAAAAAAACTACTGCACTTCTATGCACAAACCGAGCTGCACTGGAGTGCCACTAGGAACTGCAACGTGCCATGCAGAGCACCTCCTCTCTACCTCCGATGATGTGCAAAGGGCAGTGTGGCCAACCACATAGAAAGCGGCCGCTGGCACATGCACCGCACCACACCGAGACGAGAGGCAAACTGCAGACAAGCAAAATCCGAAGAAAAAGAAGGTCCCGATCTGCAATAAAACACAATCAGGTTTAGAGGCAGTAGAATCAAACTGCACGCACGGGGGTGCCGTACTGTAGGCTAGGGAAAATTCAAAAAATGAGCCATTTTACAGAGATGAACTTCAGTTTGCTTCGGTTCTCCCTCGGCGAGGTTCAGTAGCAACAAACGGAACAAACTGCTCAGCATCGACACCAGTGGTTACGCAGTTCATCGAGGGGGAGGGAGATGGTCGACGACTGATGTTACAAAATTGCGTGAGAGGAGATGCCCACCCCTCGCCGCCGGAATGCACTGCCCGTGCGCCCATCAAAAAAATTGTGGCATGCACAGAACAGTACTACAGTGTTCCGGGGTGGAATCTCGCCGTTTGCCGACCCGTGTGGTAGTCATGGCCTCACCATTGACCTCAAGGTCGATGACAGGAAAGGGCAGACGGTCTAGGAGGGAGGGATTAGAAGGGAGGGGTGGCACGGTGGCCGTGGATGTTGGCGGAGGTCGGAGAAGACTCCTCGTTGCCGGGTGAGGAGGGGATGAGCGTGAGGGAGCGACTAATCCCCCAGACCTGTCGGTCGTGCACTGCGGTGAGCCTTGGCCGGTGACGAGGTAGTTGGGGAGGCCGCCGTCAAGCTCATCGCTGGGTAGGGGAGACGAGGGGAGGCAGGGAAGGGAGGGCGTCGCCAGCCATAGCAACGCGAGATCCGTCAATCCAGCATGGCGTCGGCCGGTCAGGAGGGAAGGGAGGGCGTCGCCGGCCATCCAGCATAGCACTGGCCGGTCGGGAGGGTGGGTGCCATGGGGGAAGGCTGGAGGGGGTGCGGCGCCGACGGTGGATGCTGGGATGCTGAAAACGCCGATCTAGCACCGGACAACTTGGGGGTTGGTGATGCGGGGCAGCACTATGGAAGATGGAGGTGCCTACATCCGGCGACCACCGGGGCACGCCGACGAGGGGAACCAGGAGGAGGGAGGCGGCGGGGCGGCGCGAGCCCAGTCCAGGGTCGGTCGGGTGGTGAGGCGGCAGTCGGGGAGGCGCGGGGCGGGGATCCGACGGCGCGAGGTTGGAAGGGGAGAAGGTCGGGGGTGGTGGAGCCATGGCGCGGCGGGGCTCGCCGGGGTGGGCGCGATGGAGGAAGGTGGGGGCGAGGCGGGGGAAAGGTGGGAGAAGGTGAGGTGGTGCTCGTGCGGCGGCAGCGCCGGTAGAAGGTGGAGGGAGGTGGGGGTTTGGATTGGGGGAAGAGGGAGGTGGGTGTCGTGCTGGAGATGGGGGTGGGCTTTGTTAGTGGCAGTGGGGTGGTTCGGTTCACGGTGCGGTGCAGAGAGAGGTGTTAGCAGAATAAGCGATTCGGTGTGCAGAATAAGACTCTTAAGGGTGTTATCATAATAGACCCACCATATATATATAGGGTTATAGATATAGATATGTGATGCGAAAGCCGCCCATCATCTCCAATTAGAATAGTGTGTCCATGCACGGATGCGACGCGGCCAAATGATGTCTGCCATCGGTATCTCAAATTCAAATCAGTCTGACCTTGTTCAATGTGTATACATTACAACATGCTCGTTTCCAAACCACACCGCGCAGATCTCCATTATATTCATGCATGCATGGGTTTCAAACATCAAGATCTCTTATTCAAATATTTGAATTCAACTTTACATTGATTATGACCTCACCTATTCTTTTACACCCACACAATAGTCTTCTCTTTATAATTGTACCACTAACTTTCTCTCATGCATGCATGCACACACACTACCAGTCGGCATTACCATCGCACGCATGCAATCTTTTTCTTCAGGTCGGTCTCCCATGAAGGCACACACCCACACACATCCCCCTCTCCATCATATCGGTCGTTCTTTATCTCTCACGCGTGCATGCGCAATGATCGATGTTCCTTTATGGATGTGTGTATATAGCTAGATCTTTCATAGTTTTCCACACAAACCGATCAATCGATATATCCAGTGAGGTCTCACCCTCTTTCCCACGTCCACATCGATCAATCTATACCTCCCTATATAGGATTAAAATATATAGCTAATACACCCACATTAATTATATATCCAACGTCCCCCTCTCATCATCCATGCCTTCTGCTTCATCTCTTAGACGCGTGCACAATGGCGAAGACAGGGGGCAGTAAGGGCCCTGCCCCCCCCTAACATCACTATATATCGAGGCTAATATGAATGTGATCATTAGACAATTGCTGCTAAAAATGGTTTAAGTTCATGAATTGACCCTCCTCGTAAAGGATTAGCAATGCTTGGCCCCCTAGCTCATTTATTTTTCATGGCTCCGCCACTGCGTGCAACAGCGCACGTGTTCACCCCCTCTCTCTAAATATCGATCTCGCACTTGTGCATTCCTTCATAGTCTCCCTCCACTTGGCCCCTCGCACCATCTTCTAGCCCCCACCGGATTTTGCCACATGTACAATCTAGCAGAATCCATGGTTGAACTTAAGCCTAATGCATAAACCTCAAAACAACAGTGGTTCTCTTTTGTTCTAGAATCTTCCGTATCATAACTGCCCAAACTTTTTTTCTAGTTGAATTGCCATTATTTGTTTTTACTTATACTTTACAACGCACAATTCCATGAATCATAAAATAGATTAAGGGCTTCTTTGATTCAAAGGATTCTCAAAGGAATTTTGGAGGATTCTAATCATTAGGAATTTTTCCTATCTTGGTTGTTTGATTTGTAGGATTGTAAACCATAGGAATTTTTCCATATGATTCATTTGCACTAGATTTCATAGGAAACATCCCATCCACTCAACCCTCTTTGAAAGAATTCTGTGTTTTTTCTATGCACAATCAAACACTCGTACAATCCTGTAGGATTCAAGACGACATTCCACTATAATCCCATGTTTTTCCTATTCCCGCGTTCTTAGCTTTTTTATAAAAACTAATTGATTTTAAATGAGATGAAATATAAGAATTAAACGAAGGGCTACATCAGGCATATGTGACTCAGAGCTTACATGCTATAGTGTGGTATTTATTCATAATTTGGTTGCAAAATCTGATGCGTGCAATGCACGTGTACCTTACTAGTACTTCGAGTATGTGCAGAACACGTAAATTAGAATACCAATGGCACGCTACACAGTGTCTCTCTTACATTTCATGAAGCCACGTGGCACATGTGGAGGCGTTGTCGCGACCTCCTTGCGTGGATTGAACACAGTGATGTGCTGCTGGTTCCAGAAGAATGTACTCGTCCTCCCTGAGCCATACTAGCGGTACATGCACGAAGCGAAGATGTGCACGCACGCCTCGCACGGACTCATTCCCTTGCACGCACACGCGGGTACACGGGCGGACGCAATTTTGTACCAAGATCCACCCCATGTGATAATTTGACGCGTGTAAAGTCGTTCACTTCATTGATGGTTAATTAATACAGCGCATGGAAATTGAGTGGACGTGAGGGCGGAAGAAAGACATTATTACTCCACTGCGTGCATGCGTGTAGTTAAATCGTGGGTTGCTAGTAGTACTTCCATTGGTCTCCTTCGTATTTTGTGCCAATTTTTCATAGTAACATAATATTTACGCATTTGAGTAGTGTAGTACTTGAAATTTATGTACCTCTAAACTCATCGGGAGCCGTTTCGGGCCTCGAAACCAAAACCATCAATTAATCTTTACCTTGTTCCCATCACAATCAAAAGCCTGCTCACACCTACTAGTATGTACCAAACTTGAACGTGTTCCCACTATGCAGGTATTAGTACTAGTGCTAGTACTTAGGTTATAAAAAGGGGAACTACCTAACTGGAAATTACTCTACCTTTCCTCCTCATAAGTGCTTCTTCTTCGTCCGTCGTCGCCATGGCTGGTGAGCAGAGCTCTAGGTCGAGAACTACTCGTAACAAGGGAGCGGAAACCAAGGCTACAAAAAAAGAGGGCTCTCCGCCATGTAGAGACCTCGAAAGATCTCTCACGGGCAGGCGATGGCTCCTAGGAGTGCCCTAGCCGCGAAGGCGAACATGCCGAGCCGGCGGAGCTGGAGTCGTTATCCCTCGACGACATGCTCGATCAACTCAATAAGCACCTCAATAAGCAAAAGGAGTTCATCCAAGGCTTAATGGAGTTGCCGAAGGAGAGCCTCGACGACATGCCCGCTGAGCTCAATCAGCAAGGGGAGTTGACCGCCGACTTGGTGATGCTGCTGAAGAAGAGCATTGCCCCGGAGAAGAAGGCGACCGGCGAAATCCTGCGACTTCAGGAGGACAAGGCGAAGCTCTGCCACGAGATCGACATGTTGAAGGAGAAGAACGTCGGCTGGAAGAAGCTGCATGAGAATAGTAGTTCCTCGATGAAGATGCTGGAGGCCCTCGTCATGGAACATAAAGAGGAGTTGGCGAAGCTCCGCATCGAGCACCCGGCTGCAGTCAAGGTACGTAATGCGGCCGTGGAACAGATGATAAAGGCTTGCGTCAAGAAATCCCGCGTCATGGACAGAATGAAGAAGATGGCATAGGAGACGCGCAAGGAGATGGAGGTCGTGGAGGCGATGAAGAAGCAGTTACGACTCCGCGGTGAATTAGATCATTTGGGGTGATAATTTTCCTTCTTCTTTTGCTCCTGTGTTTCATCTTTTGCTTCGGGTGTTTCGCCGCACGTGTCCCGTTCTGTGCGAGGCACGAATAGAACAATGATTTTTTTGAGGGAATTAATAGAACAATGCTAACAATGAGATGACTAGCAAATTAGATCATTTTTTATCACCATATGGCACTGGGCTGCCGTGTTTCGTGCTCCTCAGTCACAGTACTACTCCAGTGGAAAACTTGAGTATACCGCACGGTTCTTTGCTCCTCCTTGATCAGGCCATCGGCGCATTTATACGAGCAGTCAAATCACAATGCCCCTCCTTCCAGCAATAATGAGCTGTCAAATCACAAAGGCCCTCGCCTCTCGTGAAACTGACCAAGCTAGACTGCCCCGCCCTCTAGCCTTTTAAAAAATGTATACTTTTGTACAACAGTAGTATCGGTGGATTGCGCCATGGAGCAAAACTTGAAATTAAAAAAAAGGTGGTACATATGGAGAGTGCTCGTCGCCAAATTATGCATATAGTACTATTAAAAAGGCTAGTCACAATAATGGTGTCCAGCACAACCCCCCCTCAAATAAAACTAAGCACCCTAGAATTCTTTGACAAAACTAAGCACCCTGAAATTCTTTGACAACTAAACTGCTGGCTATATGATGTTGGCCATATATATTGTACGTATATAATGTGAAGAAACGAGTGGTAGTACTATACCAACTAAAAGATGAAATGTAAGAAATACTAGTATGTACGTGCTGAAGAGTTAAATTAACAAGAAGAAACATAACATATAGTTCTGCTGGGGGCTCAGCACAACACACCCCTCAAATTAAATTAAGCACACCTAAAATTAAACTTTGCAACTATTCCGGTAGATACTGCGTTAGAACCACCATGAGCAATGACACTGCCAGCTTACTCGGAGTCCTCGTCCACGTCCTCGACTTCGTCCTTGTCCCTCTTCCTCTTGGTCGATACTTCTTTGCTTGAACTGCACACTTGGCTGTTGCTCTTCATCCAACCCTTGTAGATATTGAAGCAAAGGTAGCCATCCATTGCAGCGTAGTGGATGTGGTCTATATCTAGTACATTCTGCTGCCATGCATGACGATGAAACGTGTATGGAGGTTTCTCGAATTTACCGTACGGAGGATGAACCATGGCTCCTGCCAAGGTCAGCATTGAAGGCTGATGAGAGGACACCGGCCGATTCTTCTAGAGGTCGAAGGTGTTGCCTACAATGAGGCCTATCCGACACAGGACTTCTTTGTCGTTACCAAAGTCTACAGTAACGAATTTGACTAGGTTGCTCTCAAGGAAGTCCTTAAAATCCTGGCACTCAACATCGGCATGGCATATGTGGTAGACTAAGCATAAGTCATGCACGCAAACCTGGATCGCGGCGGGCTTCTTCCTCTCTTCGTCCTTTAGATCCTTCTCTCGTCCCAGGACTGTGGTGTACTCAACATCTAGCCCAATGACCCACTCATCATCTGAGTCTCCGAACATGCGTATGAAGCGAGAAAGGCATCCTTTCACCGTCGCGGAAGAACGGGTGTAGATGACGTCGAACTCATCACCCGTGATGGTTCTAACCTTGTACTCGCCATCGATCATGGAGATTTGGGATGCCATGGATTTGGGAGGAGGGTTAGGATTAGTGGAACTGCCGTAATGTGAATGGACGGGACGACTAGGAGCGAACCATCGTAGTATTAAAGGACGTGCGGGGACGAGTAGGAGCGAACTGCCAGCGTGCGAACGACAGGGTAGTGGCTTTCATTCTCCCATGATACGGGCTTTTGAGAGCCCTTGGATATGAGATCGAATGGTTGCATGGCGTGATTCTAGACCTATGGGTGAATATCCTATCCTGGAGGGTTATTCTGCAAATTTTCAGCAACTTAGCATGCGACCGTTTGCTCTCAGATCCAAGGGCTGCCAGCAGCCCGTATCATGGTCACGCCTACCACGACCGTCGCGCCCTTGGAGATTTAACACGGTGCGTTAGGATATCTGATGTTGGCATGTCATACATAGTCATCACTTAGTCACTCATACTACAACAAGGTTAGCTATAAGCGTATTTATTTATTTTACTCCTCTCTATCTCTTTCTTCGCACTCCCTCCGTCCCATAATATAAGAATCTTTTTGACACTAGTGTAGTGCCAAAAACGTTCTTATATTATGGGACACAGGGAGTACTAGTATTTATTGCATTTGCCAAGAAGTGACCTCTTCCAATGAAATGGTGTTGCTAAGTTTGCTTCATTTAATTAGCTATAGACTCAAAATTGTCTTTTCACCTAGGTACACGCGCTTAGCACCATTTCTTCCTTGGGTCACCAAACTAGTCTCTCTCTTCTTGATTAACTTACATCAGACTTTATGCCTATGTGGCAAGCTTAGCACCTGTAGGAGCAAGTAAAAGTAAGTACAATAGTGCGCTTTACATGGCATTTTTGCATATGTGGAGGAAAGAGAGGCTAGGAAAAAGTGGAGAAGTGGGCTCTCACGCAAGAGCCAGCCTCTACTACATGGTGGAGCATTGGGAGAGGCACCTGTATGGAGGTGGTCAGGAATCAGGAGACTCATGCCGGTCATAGCGCCGCAGTTAAAATGATAATGACAAGTCAAAATTTAGTAAAATTTCTTGTACGGATTCTTCAATACCTGCTATTGTAGAATATTCGTGCGGCACGCTCCCAAATTTTGCACGTGTGATACATGTTCCTTCTATTTCTCCAAGTAATGCTCTTCGCAATGCAATACCGACGGTGTCCGCTTGACCTTTTCTAAGCGGGGACAGAGCGAAACGAGGGGGCCCCACGTGTCCAGCAGTAACTCACTGTCAAATCACACAGCCCTACATTTGCAGCAGCCTACTCCCTCGTCTTCTCGCGTCTCTGTCGAACCGACTAGGCGGAACTGCCCTGCCGCCTACCATGCAGGAAAAGCCCCGCCCTCAACTTTTAAATACTATATAGTATACTAATTTTGTATCCATGGATTGCGCCCGTGCCATGGAGCAAAGCGTCTAGAAAACGGCGGTACACATGTACGGAGTATATAGCACGCCCGTCGCGTTCGCGTCGCACCCCAGATGGTAGATTGGTCTGGCACGCTGCTCTCCGAATGGAGCGTGCGTCATATTGCGTTTGCACACACATGTGGGACGGAAATTGAGAACCGACCATAGGCACGCTCCCCGGCCCCGCAAGTCGGGTGACTTAATAGAAGAGGGAGACGAGCGATAGTACTAGAGAAGTGTTGTACTACATTGGTGCATGGACGACCCCTGCAAGACACGGAAGATCAGTTCGTCCATGCATGTGACCAGACTCCAGCTGACACGCCTGGATTGGCTATCGTCTACATATCGTGCAGGTTGTGTTGTACATGGCTGTAGTTGTGGTGAGAAATATAAAAAAGGTTTCTTGTCATCTCGCAAAATTAGGTGTCATGTGCGTCGGATCACTGCGAGGGTTAAACAGCGACAACTGAATTGGGCTAGTCATTGGGGGCACATGCACGAACAGTGACTACTCGGCTGCCATCTAGGTCAAGCCGGCTATGTTAATTAGGACATCTATCGACGGACCCCTTTTCTACGAGTTTATCTTTAATTTGAGCTTTGTTCCTCATCTAGTTTGTCCGTCGGGATTCATGTTGTCTCCTTTGGGCAGTGAGGTTATGATTTCTTGTCATGTGGCATTTTTTCATGTTATATGTTATAATCCGGCGCTCCAGATCAAAATGACGACAACTGCGCCTCCGGGTCACGTGCATGAAGACTTCTCGACGGTCATTGACGAGGTCAAGCCGGCTCCGGTAGACAAAAGAAAACTAGTACTACTCCACTATATAGGAAGGAGCCTCCGCACTTGCTTGCTAGTGTTGCTCTCTTCACACTGTCTCGGCCTCTCCAGATCTAAACACGACAGGGTGGCCACACTCTCTCTCTCTCTGCTTACCGCTGGTCACAGATCCAGTCGGATCCTCTCCGTCGGGGAAGGTGAGAAGGTGCAGCGTTCACGCGGTCATCCTCGGCGACGTCTCTTACCCACTGCTCGGCGCGTCCCGATCAGCCTGCCTTGCCGTTCTCTCCCAAGCACCGCTAGCAAGGGAGGGCCTCCGACCCCTTCTTCCTCGCTGCCGTAGTGTGGGCAGATCCGGCCTCCCGCTGCCCACCTAGCGACATCCTGGCAACCATCAGGTATAACTTCCTTTGAAAATGGGCCTTTCTCTACTTCCCGAGCTCCTGATGTTGCTGCATTTGTATCTTTTACTATTTCTCAGGCCCCCTCGTAGATAGAATCGATCGGCTGTTGGAAAACCACCTAATTTTTTTACGTTTAAGACGTAAAACTAGTTCATGCACTCGAATCTAGTACTACTTGGTTCAAACAAGGAAGAAAGGGGGTGGGGGTGGGGGATGATTTGTTACCTAAATCTAGGACTTGGTCGAAAGAGGAAATAATGGGGGCAAAAAGTAGCAGAGACTGGCTATCCAACTGGTCTCTAGGTCTAATAGGGAAATAAAGGGAAACGCAGTACAAACTCAATATAAACCCGATCTATTGATTGAAAAAGGAAAGGAAGTCGGGACTGGGGGAAAAGTCAACAGAGTAAGTTCAGCACTAGATTTGCTAGCCTCACACAGTATAAGGTGGCTCTACCAAACAAAAATGGGACCAACCCAGATATCCTGTTCTAATGTTTGTTTCCCCGAGCCACTCTTATGTAATGCCACTGGTAAAATGTAGCATTCGCACTGTTAAAAGTAAGGACACGTTAAACCAATGTTGTTTTCAATGTAATGCCTCTAGTAATATGAATCAATGGCACTTCTTTACATGTCCTGCTAAAATTTCCTGTTAAGATAAGTTGGTTCTTTTCGTTAGAAATGCAACTGTCCCGGTCCGCCTACTCTCCCGTGCCCAAAGTAATGTCGTATTTAACGGTTGTCATAGTTAATCCTAATGCCCACACTAATATCTAGCAATGCCACTTCTTTAGAAATTGCTACTGTCCTGGTAGGATTGCCATTCAGATAAGGACCATGCTTCTTTTCATTTGATGCATGTTTCATCACTTGTTAGTCACCCTCCTTTCCACCTTTTTTGTGCAAACAGAGATATACATTTCATGCTCGATCTTAGTTGAACTGCACAAATGATATCCAAATTATAGTTGAGCATTCCAGGAGCTTCACAACCAACCTTGATGTTGCTCAATTTTATTGCAACTAATGAAGAATAAGCTCTATGGGTTTCGTTTTCTGATGGAAATGGAACCGGGGCAGGAGCCCTTTTCTTAAAAAATTTGAAGAAGAAGCTGCTAGCTCACGGGACATTGCTTCATTTTAGGTGAACTGCACCAAAAGGTCCCATGAATTGAATCATCCATGTTGGTGACTGAAAGAGCCAGCTTCAGCATCCCAGTCTAAGCACCCCTGGCCTCCATCCTTGCGATGCACGGTACACCTCGTTTTCCACCTGCTCGACCCTAGTGTCACTGATAAAATGAAGTGATAATACAGTTAAAATAGAGCGAGTGTCATCTCTATTGTTTCATTTCCAATGTAGATAAAGAAAGTGCTTCTCTTTGTTAATGTAAGTTTCATCAACTAGTCCCATTGTTAATGTTTAAGCATTTCTGCAAACTGAGGTGCTTAATTTTAGTTGATATGTACAAAAATAGAGATTTGAATGTCTCAAGGAGCCTCCTTGTACTATCGTTGTACACTGATGTTCATCACTGGCAGAAGGTGTATCTGGGAGACTTGGGACGATGTCCAGTATGAGGCGTCATAGGGCCCATCTCGCCCTCGCAGCATGGCATACTATGATACTATCGCAATATTTTCTTCTATTTATTTTGTGTGTTTCATCAACTAGTGCCACTATAATGTAATCACGCTTTTTTATTATCTGTGCAAACAGGGTTATTCAGCTGCATTTTGGTGGAACTACACAAATGTGCGTATGGAACCGACATATATGCAGAGTGCGAGGTGTGCAAAGTAAAAATTACCGACACCAACCATGCTGCATGCACGCATTGGCATCCACCACCACCAGTGGGGTGTGTGGCGCTCTCTGTGGATGGATCTTTCTCGGCAGCAAATCCTCTAACCAAATACTAGTAGCTTATATTGGCAGTTTTCTAGGGAGTACTCTTTTTTGAGAGAAGCACCAATCTATTTTTCTTTATTTGTACACTGTGTCACAACTTTGACCCAAAGGTCCAGAGCTATTTTAGGGTGATTGGCGTAGTAATCGGAGACTGATTGTAAGCATGATTTTCATTAGCTGTCACGTTGATTGTAAGCATGAGCAGGTGGAAGATTAGCTTAGTGCAAAGCGTACCTTAAACCCTACCGCCGCCGTTGAAACGAGGCAAGCGTCGAGGGAACCATGGAGAACGGCGGGGAAGCGACGTCGCGCCATCCGACCTCCTCTTGCGGTGGGAGAACGAATACTCCTGTGGCTCCGGCTGGCTCTGCACCCTCACGAACGGCACACCATACTCGATCGATTCGTTATCCTCTGGGTGCTCGACCTTTGACCGCCCACCACCTACGCCTGACTGTCGCCTCGGGCGAATCTGTCTGCTCCATAGCCCAGAGGAGATACTCGATGAACTCGGAGGACTGGAGCGTGACTGCCGCCGATGATTACATGTACATCGTCGCCCTCATTGCCGCTGTCTCGCTCTGTCGCATACATTGCCACATAGCCCGCACCATCCTCGAAATCTCCCACTCATTGTCAAACCAACTAAGGATCTGCTTCAACCTATCTAACTTTGCCTGGTCGCCGCCGGCGATCTGCCTGATTCACTACCGCATCCTCTCCATAGATGTCCTTCTGAGTGGTCCGGTGCTAGCTTTGGAAGATGGGAGGAGAGACAGTGGTCTTGCAATAGAGAAGAGGGATAGGCGAGATGGTGGTTTTGGAATGGAGATGATGGAGAGGAGAGGAGGTGGTTTTGCAATGGAGAAGATCAGAAGAGGGAGAGGTGAGACAGTGGTTTTGGAATGGAGATGATGGAGAGGAGAGGAGGTGGTTTTGCAATGGAGAAGATCAGAAAAGGGAAAGGCGAGACGGTGGTTTTGGAATGGAGATGATGGAGAGGAGAGGAGGTGGTTTTGGAATGGAGATGATGGAGAGGAGAGGAGGTGGTTTTGCAATGGAGAAGATCAGAAGAGGGAGAGGCGAGACGGTGGTTTTGGAATGGAGATGATGGAGAGGAGAGGAGGTGGTTTTGCAATGGAGAAGAGGGAGAGGAGCGTGCAGCAGCGATTTAGGATTGGACGAGAGGGTCGGCGTGCTATGACTGGATCAAAATCAAAATCAATTTACCCTTCAATTAAGAAAGCGACCCCACATTAACTAGTCTCCCTTTTATTCTGGGTCATAATTGACCATGATTTTCGCACATAAAATATATGTTATACGTTGCAAAAATAATATAATTTGAAAGTACATTCAGATACGAACCAAATGATACAATTTTTGGTGACATGCATTCACATTTTTCTTGTCAAATACAGTACGTGGTCAAACTTTGACCCAAAATACGCAAAACAACAAAAAAATACTTCCAAGACCAGCGCCGCTCTTCTGCTCTTCTCCTCTTAAACCACCGCCGCTCCTCTCCTGTTCCAATCTAAATCCAACGCCGCTCCTCTCCTCTTCCATTTCAAAACCACCGCCCCTCCTCTTCTGTTCCAGTCCAAAACCAGCGTCGCTCCTCTCCCGTTCTAATCCAAAACCAGCGCTGCTCCTCTCCTCTTCCATTCAAAAAGCACCGCCGACGAGTGAAGGTGCTGTGGAGAAGTAGATCGATGGAGGAGTACAACCGATACATGAGGATCACAGACGGCGACCCTGTGAAGCTAGCTAGGATGTTGGAGATACAGTCTTGGTTTGACAACAAGGACCAACTAGGAGCAACGGCGACATCCATGGCCAAATATCTGCAACAGAGCGAAAAGGCAGCAATACTCCCAGAGGGAGTCGTGCCAGAGTACATAGAGCTGCTCCTCTGGGCCATGGAGAAAACAGATTCACCAAATCCGATCATGAGGGAGCGGTGGTGGGAGTATCGATCCCAGATGGAGCATCCACCAGAGATTGAAGGATCGAGCATCTACAGGGTGCCGTTTGTGAGGGTGTCCTGCTAGAGCGAGCCGGTGGAGTCTTCGTCGACCGAACCCAACTTCAAGAGGAGAAAAGCAATTGGCCCGACGACGCTTCCCCGCCATTGTCTCCCTCTCTATTCACATCGTCTCACGGGGCGGCTGTCTGCCGCGGAGGAATAGGAGGGGGCTGCCCCCCCAGCCCAATAGTCGAGCAGGTTGTGAATTGTCAGGAGGAGCTTAGCGTTGTCAGTATTTGCAGGTTGTGAATTGTATTTTGTGTTGTGTATTTTGAGAGTACTTTCAAATATGAATGTCTTTTGAATTTCAGATTTGCAGTATTGAGCATATGAAGTATTTTATGAATTCTAGAGATCTATTTTTAGCACTTAAAAATGTAGTTTCATAGGAGTATAAAAGTGCAGACAATGTGATTATCAGAGAAGAAACTGCAAGTTTCAGTTTCAGATAAGAAACTGCAAGTTCAGTTTCAGATAAGAAACTGCAACTTTCAGAGGCAGAGCATTTATATTAACATGGCCTTTTCAAACAGGGTTGACATCATGTTGGAAGTTTTATTCATGGTCGAAAATGGAACCACCAGCCAGTTAACATCATGCTGATCAACATTCATGCATAGCACATCTTCATATGATGCACAGTCAAAATGCCCACATAATGTCGAGTGTGTGAAACACAGAGAAAACGAGGGACGAAGTTTTGGCAAGTGTTGGACGTGGTTTTGGGCTGCCTCGTCTAGGCTTTCATTTTTAACATGCGCAACCCACGACCTCGGATGGGAGGTCCATAGGCCTGTTTGTATTTTCTTAGGGCCGTCATGTATCGACCGGCCTATGGACCTCCCATCCGAGGTTTTATTTTTGGCAGCCCAATTTATGTATTTTTTTGAAGAAAACGCAGAGGTCTGTTCTATTTTTCTATATAAGAATAGGAATGCCAGGTCCAACTTATGTTTCCCTTCTAACTAGATTATATACATTTAAATTATTTTATATGTTATTATATATTATTTTTATTATCATCATATAATTAACAGATACTTACATATGTAAGAAAACAATATCCCACATCTTATTTACTTATAAAAATAATTTCTTAACAAATAAAATCTTGGATTGTTTTGGCACGAAAATCCTAGTGATTGTGTACAAAAGGTTGGTAAGATTTAAGGACGAATGTAATAATATCACTTATTATTTAAATATATTTATAACAAAATGCTCAGCCCATTTTTATTTTTTAATAACATTGCATGTCCAACCCAACTTTATAATTAGAATCAGCCCAGCAAAATCGTGTATTTCGAGAAAGTTGAAATGGCCTGTAATTTTTTAGGAAATAAAATAAATGGGCCTCATGGACGCTACATTATTTGTTCACCCAGCCCAGCTAATGGCTGTAATTCAAAAAAAAGATCAAATTGACTGTAAATTCTACCGCGCAAAAAAGAGACTGTAAATTCTGAAAAAAGGGGTTGAATACGTGCCACATTTTTGGAGACTGAAATGTGGGCCAATAGGTCGAAGCCAACGCATGTCGTTGTCAATTTAGTCAACAAATGATTCTGACATGTTAGCCGTTGGATTTACATCCAACGACCGGCATCCATCTTCAATCTCTCGTCTTCTTCCTCCAGCGCCGCCGGGACCACCTCCTGCCTCCTGCTGCTAGCAGCTCTGCTTAGAACGCTTCGCTATGAAGCGCTATTCCACCGTTGGCCAGGCCATCCCTCCACCCCTCCACACCTCATGTTCTTCTCCACTGACTGCTGAACCACACTGCACTAGAACCAGTTAATCCTCGTACACCTCTCCGTCTGCGACTCTACTCCCGCGTCTTTCCATCTCCGGCTCGTTGTTGTCCGGGGCCTCGCCGTCGTCCACCACCTTGGATGCGCTCAGCGCGGCGTGGTCAACATGGTCAATGAACGATACCATTGGAAGTAGACTGTGCATTGAGAGGCTGACAGCTGGGTCCACGTCCGCACACAAGGAAATGCCTCCTTATTACACGCAAAATAATGATTCCTCCACCTGCATATGGGACCCACCAAAAGGGCCTCTGTATTTTGTGAAAAAAACGTGCCCTCCGCTGACATGTTGGACCCACCGGCTATCTTCGCACGCAAGGAAGTGCCTCCTTATTACGCACAAAAAAATGAATACTCCCCCTGCCAGCTGGAACCCAGCATAGTGGGAGGCTGACTTGTGGGCCTACCAAGTTGACGGGGACGGAGGGCTTTGTCAACTTAGTCAATATGAACGATTCTAGCTCCTGTAACCGTATGATGTTCATCCAACGGCCGTAGTGCTTCTTCAACCTCTGGTCTTCTTGCTCCAGCCGCCCAAACCAGCGCATGTCGTGCCGCGTGCTCCTGCCTCCCGTGGCCGGCTATGATGCCATGGAGGCCTCACCGTCCCCTACTACTCCCACTGCTGGTCAAGCCATCCCTCTACTCACCCACACCCCCTGTTATTCTGCGGCGACAACAGCCTCACACCGCAGCCGAACCAGTGAACCCTCGTACTCCTCTTCGCGTGGGCATCCACTGATGCATCTTCCCCGGCTCCGAGTCGTCCCCTTCCTAGGCCTCGCCGTTGTCCGCCGCCGTGGTGCTCTCGACGCAGCGTGGTCAACGTGGTCAAGGAACGACTTCCATCGAACATGGACTGTACGTGGAGAGGCTGACAGCTGGGTCCACGGCCGCAGTAAGGAAGTGCCTCCTTATTACGAGCAAAATAATGATCCCTCCACCTGACAGCGGGGACCCACCGGACGGGCCACCGTATTTCACAAAAAAAATGTTTCCCCCTGACTGCTGGGACCCACCAGCTACATCTTCGCATGCAAGGAAGTGCGTCTGGGCAAAAAAAGACGATTCGCCCCCTGACTGCTGGGACCCACCAGCTACATCTTCGCACGCAAGGAAGTGCGTACGGGCAAAAAAACGATTCGCCCCCGTGACTGCTGGGACCCACCAGCTACAACTTCGCAGGCAAAGAAGTGCCTGACAGTCGGGACCCACCTGGTCGAAGCGTACGTAGCATTGTCATTCTGGTCACGAACGTGTACATACATACTAGTCGATGTAGAGGTGCGCACGTGTCGTAGTAGAGGCGCGCACATGTCGAAGTAGAGGCACGCATGTAGCATGTACACATATGTACAACGGTCAGGGTGCAAGAAAGAAAATACGGCCACGTACGTACATACAGGCGGGGTCTCGAACGCCTACTCGCGCATACGTACGGCCAGGGCTCGTGTAAATGGCTGGGTCGGAACGGAGAAACAGCGTCGTAGTCGTGTTCATGGGGAGCCAACAGAATGCGTCGAAACGGAATGCATGGTCATGTTCATCGGGAGGGCTTGGACGGAACAGGCGATGGAAACGAGGCCTGGCGTACCGCACAACGGAGGAAACGGCCTTGTGTTCGACCGGCCACGTTGGGAATGGGGTCCTGTTGATCGTGAGGGGTCTGGTGTACCGCAAAACAGAGGAAATGGACCTCCTACGGTCAAAACGGGGGTCCTGTTGATCGAGAGGGGTGTGGCGTACCGCAAAACGGACAAAACAGAATTTTGTTGGAGCGCTACGGTCGAAACGGGGGTCCTGTTCATCGAGAGGGGTGTGGCGTACCGCAAAACGGGACTCCATGGGATATTGTTCATCTCCACTGTCGACCTCCTCCAGCCTCCACGGGCTACCGTCGACCTCCTCCAGCCTCCACGGGCTCCTGTTCATCCAGCCTCCACCGCGCGCTACTCCACCGGCTACTGTTCAACCACCCCTATCCACGGGCTCCTATTCAACCACCCCTCCA